>NC_141084.1:5187500-5237500 GCF_041138505.1 Cibotium barometz
AGCACTTTGTGCAACACCTCTTGCTGCCTATTGCCATCGTAAAGCTTCATGACATTATAAAAGTTGATCTTGTCCACAAGCTCTCTCTCCTTTACTCCCTCTTCTCTCTCTTGTTTTGTCTATGCTTCCGCCTATGCTTCCGTCTTTTGATAAGCTATTTGATGGAAAAGTCATGGTATTTAGAGGAGATTTTAGGCATATTTTTCCTATTGTTACGAAGGGTAGGCAAGAAGATGTTGTGAATGTGACATTGTGTCATTCCTTTCGATGTAATTGTGTAAAGGTTTTGAAGTTGACCGAAAACATGTAAATTACCCACAGAAAACAATTATGAAAGAAATGAGTTCAGATAATGGATTACGAATATTGGTAATGGATCAAATTGCAACAATTATAATAACATTATAGAACTACCAAGAAACATGGTTTTATAAAGATCATCAATGAAAATCTTGGTTAATGTGATATGTTTAGAGTTGAGTACCATTATGACTTATGCTAACTACTTTAGTGAACACACTATCTTGGCTCCAAGAACTATTGATGCGATATCTTGAAGAAAATTGCATTAGTATAACATGATCTTTTCTTCTCCAAGAATTTACGTAAGCTTTCTTACTGAAATAAAAACATGAAAACTACACAATTATCACTTCATCAAAGTTAAAACAAAGAAAATAAATATTCAACAACACCAAGAACAAAAGCATTGGGTGCAATCTCCTCCCCGATGTATGTGGCTCTCCTTCCACATGTGGTATTTAAATCATATTCATATTTTTAGTCCATAGAGCCATAAATAATACCTATTCCACTTTTTAAAATAAATAACTTTGTCTAAGGTTATAATGTTTACACATGATAAAACTATATCCCAACAACATATATAAATGGACCAATGCTTACAAATTCACTAGTGCTCTCACACCCACATTAAACTATGTTGTGCACACATGCACATAAACTCTAGCTGATAGACTACAAAATAATAATCAACGACATAATTAACACATGATCTTCGTCTTCACACCACTGCTCAATCTATCATCCATGGGACACATTTTGCACAATGTGACACCTCAATCAGTAGTATCATCCTTTCACATCTCATGCTAATATGGAAGTGACCCTCCATGACATCATACATACTCTATAGGATATGCATTGTGAGTTTTTTTTTTTTGGGAGCTAAATGCACGCTATAAGAGTCTGCTCACTTCTTCGTTTCAGTTACCTTTTGTTGCCTACGGTTTGTTTGCAAAACAGGCCACCTCAAGACTGTGTGTTGCCTTTAGAAGATCATCTGCTCTAAAGAGGTCCAGGGTAGGGTTTCCACCATCACCATCTCTGCAACCTGGTATGTAATTTTCTTCTTTTTGGCCCTTTGTGTTCTCTTTGTTTTTCTTTTTACTTTTTGGGAGTGAGAAAAAATTCCCTTAGTTTTTCTTTGCAATTGTTTAGAGCTAAGCAACTCTCTCTCTTTTTTTTTTTCCCTGCGCAGGCTCGTCAGAACGCACTTGCACGAAAGCATTTCTGCAACATCTCCATAGCTTTGACTAGGGTTTTTATTGGGCTTGGATCAGGTAAATTTTTTATTCCGATTATTACTTTATTCTCCCCCTTCCCCTCTCCTTGATGATTCTATCAAGGGCATCATGGCATAAATAGCGGCTTGTTTTAAAAATAAATTTTTTTCTTTTTCTTCTCATGATGATTCTAATATGTAGTTTAGGGTTTCATGCGCATTTTTCTTTTTTTATTCTGGAAAAAAAAACCTTCATTTTTTCCCCTTAATATGGTATCATGGCATAGATTTCCTTGTTTTTCCTTTCTGTTCTGATTTATTTCGTTTTGATGACCGCATCATGTATTCTAGGGCATGATGGTTTTTCACGCTCTTTTGGGTTTCTTGGTTTTCTTCCCTTGATCGCCTATCCTTTGGTGTAGGTCACCACGGCATATAATTTCTTCCCTTGATGGCCATATCATTTAGTGTAAGTAACCACGGCATATAACTTCTTGTTTTTTCTCCCTCTTGTCTATTTACTTGTTATTTCATTATTTTCCCTTATGATATGATATCTCTCCCTGATGATTCTTTTTTGTACTCACTAAGGCTTATTTTCCCCTTTTATGTTCTAAATTAGAACCCGCCTTCCTAGTCCTCCTGCTTGTTTCCCTCTTCTCCCCTTTAGGCTCATTTCTTCTTATGATTAGTTCAGGTCATTTCGTCCCTGTATTTTATTGAGACATTTGCACTACAGTTCCTCCATTTTCTTTAGAGTTTAACATGCAGTCTAGGGGGACTATCACATGTTTTTTCTTGTTTCCAACTTTCAGGACTTGGCTTTGACGTGTTTGTCCTATTTTTGCTTGCAATCTTGCAGCTGTTGGCCACGTTGAAAATTGCGATGTTCTCTCCCGAGTATACACAAGCACCATATTTCTCCTAACTTTTATTGAAGCCCGGAAGGAGAATGCTCTCTCTCTCTCTCTCTCTCTCTCTGTACACAGTATAATTTGCAGGGTTATCTGCCAAGGTTTTTCATGATTGGCCTTTGAAGATCATATATCTTGATCATTTGGTTATGGCTCAGTGGTGGCACGCTAGCCCACATCATCAGTTTCTGCATCAGCACTTGGCCTCTTACAGTGCCTTGCATACCATGCAAACCTTGTCTAGCATTGCCGTCCGATCATTCCTTTCTCCCACAGCTTGGGAAGATCTGATTCTTGGTCCAAATCTGGAGAAAGTGCTTTCCTCTGCCCCATCCAGTGCATCCATCAGTTGCTTTTGTGATGATGACCCACAGATTCCAGAGCATTTGTTTGATAAAGATGGGAGCACTTTCAGTTTGAGAACGAAACTGGAGATCAGGTACAGTCCATGGGCGATGAACATGATGGACGGATTTGGAAAAGTGGACAAAAGGACAGCCAAAGAGTTCACAGGTGGGCCTACAGGAGGTGGTAATGGACGGGATGATGATGATGGGGGTGAAGGCGGAGGTGGTGGCGGGGATGAGGGTGGGGATGAGCATATATATATCCTTCCACTATTGACGATTGCATTTGCTGCGTTCCACTTAGGTTACTGCATTGCAGTATGGATGAAGGATGAAACACTGGAGTTTGGATTTATCCAGACTGGAGTTGCTCTTTTCTTTTTGCTTGCAGTGGCAGCTATTCGATTGAATAAGTGAGTCACTTGCCTTGATAATTTGGTGCCTATTTTCAGGCTACTTCGTAAGGCTATGTTTGTGCTCCCTTATTATGTTATTGTGTTGGTTGCAGTCAAACCGGACTCGATGCCTACATCTTAGGCTTGGGAGCGTCTGTTGGAGTAATGCTGTGGACAGGTAGAGCAGGAACTTCCTCCTTGTTTTCTCACAATCAGGAAATGCAATCCTTTTGAGAGGGTCATCTCTCGGCCCTGCCTTCTTAAGACTGTTTCAACCATATTTTATTGCATAAAATCTGACTAATTTTATATGCTGATTCCTTTTTTGACCAAACTGTGCATCCATTATTTATCTATGAAATGAGTAGCCTTATCAATTTGGAGAAACAATTCTGGAGCAGAAAAATATGGGGCGGAAATAGCTATGACCCTTTTCATGTGCAGCTGTAGCAAGGGCAGCAGCCAAGCAAGACGGAATTACAGTTTTTCTTTGGGTTAAATATTTACAACAATAGGCAGCTGATGTTTGGCAAAAGCGTAACATTTTCGTCAACTTGGTCTCAATCTGCAGGTAGTTGGTGAACTTTTGGCTTATTCACAATGGTGTTACAATCCCACGGATCTCCTACACCCAAACACGAGTGATTAGTTCAAACCCCGTAAGAGGGGTGCAAGCTAGCTCACCTCCCAACCGTAGGTTCTATGCTTCGAACTACCCCCGAGCTAGGGGATAAGGTTTGACCCCCACAGATCCATGCTAGTCCTTCGGCATGCCGACCTATGCTTTGCCACACGCGTAGTTGAGTCTTGGTCGAATTGTGACCAATAGTGAGGTTATGACAATAGTAACCCATGCTTCACTTATACAGTGCACATGGATTTACAATAATAACCTTAGCCGCCAGCAGTAGCTTGCTTTCTTCTAATCCCAGGGCTTCCCTAACCTTGCCGGATTAGGTCACTAATCTCGAGGATTAGCACTAGGTACGTAACATACTTCCTTTCCTCAGATGTTTCCACTCTTGGAAACAAAATTTGTTCAAGAAAGAAATTTGGGAAACCTATGCTGTAAACTAGGAAGTGTCTCCCAACTCGAAGACATTTCGAGTCTTGGAAAAAAACAGGGTAACCTCAAACTACATCTAACAAGTGATCCCTTATTCTTGTTCACCATGTCTACTCTTTTCATTCTTAACTCTGCCATAGGAACTAGCTAAAACTGTAGCCACTGTTCCTACAGCTATCTCAATGGAACGAAAAACAATCCAACTTGAGCCAGAGTCGTGAGGAACATAACAATTCCTTAATCCAACTCCCGAGAAATCGGATAATTTGCCATCACAAAGACAATTGTCGTAGCCAACCAAATTACCTATCCTATGAGGATTGGGTAATTCCTCGTACCTAGGGGATATAAAAGAAAATCTGAGAACCACAGAACTATCAGATATATGAACACTAGTCATAAATGACATGTGAAAGTGTTCATATCAAGACCGTGTCAAAGCTAAACACCCATGATATAACTCTCCTACTGTACCATATCCTCTACTGTCATGTGTACCCATGCGTCGTGGTACATGGTGAAACTGGCTCATCAATAGCGCAAGAAACATGTGCAGAAGTAGTACCTTTTTAGGATATTTTGTCGTATGCCATGACCCCTTTGTGAGCCCCCGTCCGGTACATGGGAGACACAAGCTACGTAGGTCAGTCTCCCAGCCATAGAGGTATGTCAGCCATAGAGATCTGTCAGGTCAGTCCTCTTAACCCACATGGAGAATTCAGCAAGTAGTCTTCATGTAAATGTTAAAATCTTTAACGCATTTTAGCTGCACTCATGTAGCAGGGGCCAGCCCCAAGACCAGATGACTGTTGCATGTATGCATGATGCACAGAAGGCTGGATACTGATGTAAACTGATGATTCAGGGCTGAGAACTGCTGTAGACTGAAACGCAGACCTGTAGGGATGCTGTTGGACTGAAACGCAGGCTGTACTGCTGCTGGACAGAAACGCATAGGTGTACGGCTGCTGCTGGACAGAAACACAGGCTGGCTGTAGGCGACTGGTTCACATGCAGAAAACCTGGCTGAATTCTGGCGTTGACCTAAGGCTGGACTGTATGCTGAATCAGGGACTGAACTGATGCTGATTGCAGGCGCCTATGGCTGTAGGGACTGCTGTACTGTAGGTGTTGGAGAAACAGGGCTGGCTGAAGCAACCTCAAACACTCCAAGGGCTGGATGAGACTAGTCTAGTGCTGAAGGCAAGGGAAACTCCTAGGGCTGAGGAGGAAAGCTCTTAGCACATTGAAGACTGAATGAGAAACTAAGTCCTATGCAAGCCGATTTATATGGTCAAGTTGGCTGGTCATTTAATAAAGTTTATATTTATAAATGACAATAAATGCTAAATAAATACTATAAAATATGGAAAAAATACCAGATAAATCCTAGTAAATTCCCTAAGGCTTCTGGGGTGTTCTAAATGATGCACAGACATATGCATGCATATTATGCAGGGATGCAGAGTGCTTTCTGATGCAAACCCTAAGGCTTCTACTGACTCTACATGCATGAATGATTCTCTTCAAGTGGGTTAAGGGACTTGACTGACTGACTGACCCGCTAAGGTTGAGGAATGACCTACGTAGCTCGTGCCTGACGTATCCTGGACTGAGGATGTACAATGGGGTCACGGCGTACGACATATATCATCCTACTGGGATCTAATACTGTACAACTGTTGCACTGCTGATGATGAGCTATCTTGTCACCATGCACTGAGGGCAGAGTGCATGTGACACACTCCTTGAACCGAGCAAAAGCTTGGTCCTTCTGTGAAAGGAAATAAACCCATGTGAATCCATCAACAAGTAGCATAAAGTACAAAGAACCTCCCAAGGATGCTGTTTGCATAGGTCCACACAAGTCAGTGTGTACCAACTCCAAAGGTTTCGAAGCCCGCCTGGAAGCTTGCTTCGAAAAGATTCTTTGTGCTGCTTACCACGAATGCAAGAACTACAGTGTCCTTACCTGCTTCCAACATGTGGCAAGCCAACCCCCATGTGGTCTCGGAAAGCTCGTCGCAGCGCATCCACATTCAAGTGGCCAAACTGAAAGTGCCACAAATCACCAATCTGAGAACCTGTCAAAGAGGAGAGTGCGGAGAGTTTGTATATACCATTCTCCACGTCGCCTTCCCAAATAACCTGGCTAGTCTCGCGGTCCCGTAGAGCAATAGAATGCTCCTCAAACTCCACCTGGAAGCCAGTCTTGCACACCTCATGCATTGACAACAGATGAAAACCAAGTGCGGGGACGTAAAGAACACGAGAGAAATGTTTCCCCCGTCTGCCATCGGGAATGATCTTCATCTGGCCGTCACTGTGTATCGTTTCAAATCCTGAAAGAAGTCACGGGAAGGAGTCATGTGCTTGGAAGCACCACTATTAAGAATCCATTTCTCGAGTATCCTTTGCGGTGAAGCCAATTGCCTCCTCGCTCGAAGAAGATGAAGCATCCGTGTCCAACATCTCCAAGTGCACAAAGGTTGGAGTCTTTGCAGCTGAAGCTGAAGAATCAGCACTCTTCCCAGTCCACTTGGGACACTTCTTCCAATAGTGGCCTTTCTTGCCACAATCATTACAGGTCCTGTTAGCCTTCAGTTTCTCTCGGTCTGAATCAGGCTTCTTCTCATAAGACTTCTCCGATGAAGCCTTCCCTTTGCCCTTCTTGTTATTACGGCCTTTTGACCATTGGCCAGTTAAGGCCTCAGAACCTCCGCCATGTGGAGGATTCGTGAATCGCTCTGCTTGGTCCAAGACCATGGGCACAAGCTCCTCCCATGTGATGGTGCTGAGCCTTCCACTGGTGATCAACGAAGAGTAAAAGGCTGAGTACTGAGAGGGCAAATGTGATAGCAACGTTATGGCCATATCCTCTGATGATATCTCTTTCCTTGCCTGGAGAACTTCCTGCTGAAGAGCATGCAGCTCATTAATGTGCTCCCGCATCGTTGACGAATAAGCAGGATTCATCACCTGCATCTGGACTTCCATGGAGATTCTCTTCATGGGTGATATCCTATTGTAGAGAGAAGCCAAATGCTGCCAAATACCTCTGGCCAACATCATATGCTTTATGTGATTGATCAACTGTGGTGTGCAATTGAGGAAGATGAAAGAACGGACTCTGGCATTGACACGATCCCATAACTGTGCATGAGCCTCCCGTTCCTTCCGAATAGAGGGTAACTCCCCTTCCTCTAACTCCGGCCGTGGAACCCCAACAACAATGAAATCAGCCAAGTCATAGGACTCCAAAACAGATTCCATCATTACCTTCCATATGCCGTAGTTGTTCCCGTCCAACTGGCTGTCCATCGGGAACGTGGGGAGTGTCGGGATCTTCACGTGCTTCTCAGCCATCTCAAGGGTTCACAAGGTCTTGTGAAGGGAGGGTGGGTGGGAAAAAAGAAGAAGAGGCTGCAAATAGAATGCAAGGTGGCTGTCCAACGGTGATGGCCGCCTTCTACTTGATCTCCAAGTCCCGTACAGCCCAAAACAGTCTCCAAATCAGCAAACCCTCGACATCCCACTGTCTCCAAGCTTCAAGCCACCTCGGGCTCTGATACCATGTCAGAATGCACAGCGGAAATGAAGACAACTGCTGTAGAGAGCAATACACAGATGCAAGAGAGAGAGAGAGAGAGAGAGAGAGAGAGAGAGAGAGAGAGAGAGAGAGAGAGAGGATAGTGTAACTCTGCTATATATACACCAAGAAATCCCGGAGTGCTCAATGATAAGCGTGGGGGGGAAAGGGGCCATTTTATATGGCCCCAGGCTGCTGGTCGGCCAGTACTAAAACAGCCGACAGCAACCCCATGACCTGTTCCAGCCGAGTCGGCCATCAAATCAGCAATCGACGAAGGCAGAGCAACAGGTCGGGGATGCAACCTTCTGTCGGCCTGCAATGGAACAGCCGATAGGTAGCAGACAACCTCCCACACGTAGCAAAAAATGGGAAAAATACAGGGAAGTGAGGAAAAATGGGGAAACACCAAAACTGGGCAGGCATAGCCACAACAGAGGCCCTGACATAGGCGGCAACCGCGTGGCACGTGCGATGGCAGTTCAAGCCCAACAGCTAGAGAAGTGGAGAGTGGCGCTTTAGTACAACAGATCGGTGAGGGGCATCCAGTCGGAGAAGATGAGCTTCACTCTCGATGATGATGTTGACGACGCTGATGATGAACTCCAAGTTTTGGTGAAGGTTGCCACGCCTTAGTGATGATATTGAGCTTTACTCTTCGACGATGATGGCCACACCTTGATGCTGAGCAAGAGAGGGGTTCATGCTTCTTTTGTACTTGGAGTGAGGATCCTGCTTTTTGGTAAAAAGCTATCATGCTTTTGCTTTACCTTTTTCACTTAGCTTTCCTCTTTTGCTTTTGCAGTTTTTACTTTATACAATAAAATATTACTCAACAAAAACTAGACGTGAGCTAGTCAACAAACACGTTGTTAGCACTTTCATCCCCAGTTTTTGCCCTTTATGATGCCCATTTGGTCCCCTTTTGTATGGCCCTTGCTTGTTGCCACCCCTTTTTTACTATTTTTTGGGGATTTTTCCCAGCCATTCTGGCATTTTTCCAATCGGCCATGTCCAACAGCTCCAGTCGGCCTGTTTATGAGCTCCAGTCGGCCAGCACTTCCCCACTATAAATAGTGAGTGCTAGCCTCTCATTTTTCATTCAGTCTTGTACATATTTACTCCCTCACTTATGAGACTAACACTGTCTCTTGCTTGGGACCGTTTTGGTTCAGTATATTCAGCATAGTTTGCTCCATATCTCTCTCTCTCTCTTGCACTCTGTGTTCAGCACATTCTAGTGCCACTCTGCTTCCGCTCTGTGCACTCTTTCATGGTATCATCACTCCCGGTTTAGCAACCTTTCTGCTGCCCCAGATTCAGCCCTGTTTTCAGCACCTTCTCCTCTGCGTTTTTCTTCGAGATCCGTAGCTTTTGCTGCTGCGTTTTCTGGACAGCACTGTGCAGGTCGTTTTTTCTTCAGATTGGCTTCACCGATTCAGCCGTCTGGCTCTTGTTGATCAGCGTTTCATTACCCACTTGGAGATTGGACTGTAGGCGGCCTGTTTTCTACAGGACAGCACTTGTTCATTGCTGCGTTTTCCTCTCTAGTGGCCCTTTCCCTTTGCAGAGGGGGCTTGTGGTGTTGCAGGCTTTGGTGGCACTCTTGGTACCTGTGGAGGACACCTTTTCTTCAGAGTTTGTGCATTTCTTGAGATTGAGCCCAAGCTTTTATGATGGCTGCTCCCACTTCTCTTCATATGTTTGCTGAGTCTGCCAAGTTGGATGGTTCCAACTACACCCTATGGAAGGTGAAGGTGAAATCGGCCTTGTGTGGCGTGGATCTCTGGGATTGGCTTGTTACACCAGCCAATGCCACCCCTCCCACCCCTGCTTCCGGTGGTGTGACTCAGGCACAGATTGATATTTGGCAGTAGAATGATCGACGTGTTTTCTCCTTCCTGATGTTGAACTCTCAGGATGCTGTTCTCTCTCATGTGCGTACAGCAGATGCAAGTCTCCGAGTCGGATTTTGGCATTGGAAAAGCAACTTATGAACTTATGAGTTTCTGCGTTTCCATCTTTATCTGCTTTTGTTGGGGTAAAGGCATTATGTCCACCCTTATAGTGTGTACAAGCCCATAAGTTATAGTACATAGTACACTTAGTACTTTTAATGTACTAAGTGCACTATGTGTACTAGTGCAATATACATGTGTGATAGGGGAGTCACACACTCAATGCTATTGAGTTGACTTATCCCCACAACTCTCTCTCTCTCTCTCTCTCTCTCCCTTCTTCTCTGTGTGTATGTCTCCCACATGAACTCTAACCCTAAATCTCTCCCATTCAACTGGTATCAGAGCCAGCCTGCAGTTTTCGGTGCAGCACACTCTGCTCGCGTTCTTTGTGCATCTCTGCTGATGTACAAGCCTAAAGCCTGCGTGTTGCTGTACCTGCGTGACCTGAAGCTCTGCAACAGCAGCAGCGCAAGGATGTGACTGCTATCAGCTGGCTTAAACAGTGCTGCCCTCAGATCTCCCAGGCGCAGGTGGAGAAGAAGGCGAAGGCAGGGGTGTCAGCGCTGGGCAGCACACGTCCATACTCTGGCGAGCGTTAGCCACAAGACGTCAACAAACCGAGTAGGAAGAGCAGCGAAGTGTGTAGCGCTACTAGGCGAAGGCGTAAAACCGTTTATGAGTCAGCGCACAGCAGGCGGGCGTCCATCGAACATTAGGAGGCAACGTTTCTCCACTGCGCGAGCCTGCATCTCCAAGGATGGTGCGAACGTACACTCTTGCTGCATCTTCAAGGATGATCTGTGCCATCGTCTTTGTAGTGTACGCTTGTCGAATATCTCAGAGAGAGGGCGAGAAGCCATGACAGAAAGCACCGGAAGGCAGCTTGGAACAGTCGGAGCCCTCAGCCTCTCTGTGATATCATCCGTCGCTATTGTCATCTGCAACAAAGCTCTCCTCACTACCTTTGGCTTCAACTTTGACTGAAGCAGCATCAGCTCCTTCAATTGCCCATCTGCACAGCAGCAGCATCATCACCCCCTTTCCTGCAACAAAAAAAAAAAAATCAGAAAATTACAAGGTATTTGCCTCTAATTTTTTTTTGGGATTTGCAATTGAGCAGGTACAATCATTAATTGAGCAGGTACAGGTTTCGAATTGCTGATTTTTGAGCGAAATTGGCAAAATTGGGTGACATTGGTCACAATCAGGATCAATTTGTAGGAAATTGGATGTCGAAATTTGGGGCTTTTGATGTAATTGTGCAATTAAGCATTCATACATGCTGTATGATGTGAGAAATCGCACATTTGGGCAAAATTGCAGCAAATTGCAGTGCAAATCAAGGGGCTTTTGTGTCGATTGGATTGATTTGCATGCAGGCAATCGCATTTGATGCTTTGGGCAATGTGTTGATGCCTGTCAAGCACTCAATGTGCCTGTAAATCAAGGGGCTTTCATGTATTGGATGTATATGTGGCCAGGGGGAAGCACCGTGAAGACTTTGGATGCCTTCATGTGCGCTAATGTACCATGTATGATCAGAAATTGATCTTAAATCAAGGGGCTTTTCAAAATTTTATGCTTGTTGAGCTTGGCAAAGTAGCAGGCAAGACATTTATGCTTTGAATCCTCAAAAATCAGCTTGCAGTCAAGGGGCTTTTGCCCAATTTCTGTTCGGGACTGTTGTATGCAGTGTTCGGAACTGTAAAAGTCTGATTTTCACTCATTTGGACAGCCAGGAGAGCATTTATTGCTACTGTACCTTCTAGTACAGATTTGGCACAGCTTTGTGCAAGTTTTGGCATGGCTGTACACTGATTTGAGTGAGGAAAAGGTTCAATTTCAGCTGCTGTACTTGCCGGTACAGGTTTGGTACATCATTGGTGAGCACTTAGTACTGCTGTACAATACTTTGGAAGGGGAACAGAGCACATTTAAGGTGCTGTCCTAAATCTGCAGCAAACAGATTTTGGTGATTTCATCACATACAGTGGGAGTAGAGTTGCATTTGTGCTTCCGCAGTGGGAGATAAAGCTTGGGAGAACAACTGTGAGCACTTTGTGTGCTTTTGGTGCAGTGTTTGCACATTTTGCAGGGAGTCGGGCATTGACAGGTTGCATTTTGCTATGGCAACCACAGGTGAGAGCTCTTCATTGCTTCACATCAAGAAGCTTGAAGGCTCACATAACTATGATATTTGGCAAACCCAGTGCTATAATGTGTTGCTCCAGAAGAAGCAGCACAAGCCTATCAAAGAAAGGGGTGTAATGCCCGCTTCTCTTACTGCTGAAGAGTGGGAAGATATGGATGAGCTGGCAAGATCTACTATCATGTTGTCTGTGTCAGACTCTTTACTTTTCAGCATTCGTGAAGAGAAGACAGCTTGGGGAATGTGGCAGAGATTGCAGGACTTGTATGCCCAGCAAAGTGCCTCAAGCAAAGTGTATTGGTTGAAGAAACTCATAGGTCTTCAGATGAAGGAAGGGGCGTCTATGACAGTCCATCTAAATGAGTTTAATGGTATTGTCAGCCAAGTTATAAATCAAAAGTT
Organism: Cibotium barometz; assembly: GCF_041138505.1. NCBI lineage: Eukaryota > Viridiplantae > Streptophyta > Polypodiopsida > Cyatheales > Cibotiaceae > Cibotium > Cibotium barometz. The sequence continues at coordinate 5,199,849 of NC_141084.1, forward strand.
GGCAATGGACGATGAGTTCAAAGCCACTTTTCTCTTATGCACTTTGCCAGAGAGTTGGGACACATTCAGGACAGCCACTAGCAATTCGAATGCTATGCTGTCATATGCAGATGTGGAAGGTGCTCTTCTTCAAGAAGAGATGAACAGGAAGAACAATTCTGTTGGAAAGTCCAATGCAATGAATGCACGTGGGAGATCCCAGCAAAGGGGTAAAAGCCAAGAACGGGGAAGGAGCAAGTCCGGCTCCAAAAAGGGCTTGGAATGCCATTATTGTGGCAAGAAGGGACACATCAAAAAGCAATGCTACAAATGGAAAAATGATCAAAAGGAAAAGGGAAAAGGCAAAGACAAAGACAAAGATGAAGCCAAAGATGTAAAGCCAAAGGGCAAAAGTGGAGTCAAGATTGAAGAAATCAATGTGTCACATGCAGGTGACAGTGAGGATGAGGTCCTATTTACGTCTTCACTTGATGCCCATTCACTTCTTACAGGTGGTCATGGTATGCACTCATGGATCATTGATTCAGGTGCCTCCTTTCATGTCACAGGTTGCAGAGACTTGTTTGTCAGGTATACTGCTGGCAATGAAGGAGTGGTTTATTTGGGTGATAACCATGCATGCAAGATTCTTGGCAGAGGTGATGTGAGGCTTGTGTTTTCAGATGGCTCATAGCTTATGCTCCATGTTGTCAGGCATGTGCCTGAGATCAAGAAGAATCTGCTTTCTACTGGACAGCTTGATGATGCTGATTATGTTACCACATTTGGTCGTGGAAAGTGGAAAATTAGTAAGGGCTCACTGGTTGTTGCCAGAGGCTCTAAGGTGGACACTCTTTACTTCATGCATGGTGCCACCCGTGTATGGCCGGGATGGCGTCTTACCTACGGGATTGTCACTCCATAGGAAGACCAGGACATATATTCATATATTCATATTTTTGTCGTGCCAGTTTTGTGCCCGACAGGAACTTTTTGCACAAGTTTCATGAAAGGGATTACATGTGCACATGCATTTATGACTGCATGCATAAACTTGTTTTCGCATGATTTGTTTGCACGTGTTTGCCTGTGTTGCCGTGCCAGTACATTGGACGGGGACGCCCCCAGTGTACCGTGGGAGTGCTGCATGTTGACACATTGGTGTGGCGTGTGAACAGGTGGTAAGTATTACCATTTTGGTCCTTATAAATTGTAAAATCCATAAGTTCTGGTTAACCTTAATGTTTATAAGTGTTGACACACGTTTAAATTTGGGTTGGACATTTACTTTCTAGTGTGGGTGCCCATAAACTAACCTTTGATTAGAATTTAATAATGCTAAAAGCAACTATTGCATGGAACCTTAGTACCTTTTCCCACGTGGGTGGTGGCCTACTCTCTCTCTCTCTCCATCGCCTGCTGCCCATGGTGGTATTCTGATCTGTACCCGCCTCCAGCTGCACCTGTGTGCTGTACGGCTGTAAAACCTGTACTTGTTGTTGTACCAACTGTACGACTGCTGTACCCGCCTTCCACCTGTTGCCCGTGTGTTGTACTTCACCTGTACTTGTTGCCCCTCGAAGTCCGTCTCCAAGAGTTAGGAAGTTGCTTCCACTTCGGGTGTCCACAAAGTGAGTCCTCTCTTGTGTCTTGATGTACCTGCTGCAAGTATTGTACCTGCCCTGTACCTTCTGTTGCAGATCACACGTGTGCTATACCTGCCCTGTACCTACTGTTGCAGATCACACGTGTGTTGTATCTGCCTAGTACTTGTGCTGTACTTGCCTAGTACCTGTTGTACTTGAATTGTACTTGCTGTACCAAGTGCCTCATTGTCAAATCTCCATAGGATCACCTCGTAGAACGCTCCTGATACAAGACTCGAAACTTGCAAAACAAACCAAGCAACGTGAAGGGGGTGCAGGCATGACTCACCTCCCAATCTTGACAGTCGTGGGCAAGCTCACAAGTCTTGGCTATCCCCACTGAGCCACGAGGTGAGCTAACTAGTTGGACGTGCTGATCAATCCCTACCTGGTGACGTCCCATACCGCCACGAAGCTACCTTGCGGTGCCAGCCTTGGCTGCATAAAGCAGGTGCACGCCTGCACTAGATCCAAGCTCCTGACCATAGAGCTTTCACAAAGACACGCGAGACTCTATGAACTATTGACTAACCTTGGTCACTCTTTTATAGGCTCTTGGCTGGTCACCGGGTGTCCACACTTGGGCACCCGCCCGTCCATACTTGGGTGCTTGCCCGTTAGTCTATCCCTAGTCCAGCTGGCCAATCAGCCTGCCTAGCTCCAAGCTTCCCCAAACCTCGAAGCTAGTCTTGTGTCCGTGTAGCACACGGTAGATATACATTGTGCACATGACATACTCCCCTTCCTCTAAGAGCTCACTCCTGAGCTCACTAAAAACCCAGGGTAATCTCTCTGAAGGGTAGTCAATGTCTCCCATGTAGCGTCCTCCTCAACACGATCCTTCCACTTGATCTTGTATTCCGTGAGAAGTGTATTATACAATCGTGTTTCACAAAATCCAAGGATCTTTTTCGGTTCGTGTGGAACAAATGTCATGTCCTCGATATCTATGATTTCTTGAGGAGTAACTAATTGGTCTGTTCCACCCAGTACTTTCGTAAGTCTACTGACATGAAATACGGGATGAACTTTCACATGAGAAGGCAAATCCAGTTCATATGTAATTGAACTAATCCGTCGTGTAATACGAAATGGTCCACAGTATCTAGGGGATAATTTCGGAGATCGACCTGTCCGTAAAGTCTCGGAATCTTTGGAAACTCGCAAATACACCATCGTTCCTTAAGAGAACTCTCTGGGTGAACGATGTCTATTAGAATAAAATCTCTCTGTGTCTTGAGCACCTCTAATAGATTCCTTCGCAACTTGTAACATTTCTTGCATATCTTGCAGAAAATTATGTGCTGCATCATGCTGAAGTCTTGAAAATCCCACTGTAATAGGTGATCTAGGTTGAAAACCATACATAAGCATAAAAGGACTAAAACCGATACTCGTATGCTTAGTACTATTATATGCAAATTCTAACATAGGAAGATAATCCTTGCATGAACTCTGTCTTTTGGAGACATATGCACGAAGCATATCCTCCAAAATCTGATTAACTCTTTCAGTTTGGCCATCAGATTGAGGATGATCTGAGGAACTCAAATTCAAAGTTGTTTCCAACTTCTCAAAAACAAGCCTTCAAAAATCACTTGTAAACTTAAAGAGTCCCTATCACCGACTATATCTTGCGGTAACCCGTACAGTCTAAATAATTGCTCGATAAACTGCCTTGCGAATTACGTAGCTGTAATGGTCTTCTGGGTCGGTAAAAATCTAGCTATTTTTGTCAAGCGATCCACCACAACCACAAATAGAATTGTGGTCTTGATGTGTTCTTGGCAATCCAGTAATAAAATCCATGGAGATACTTTTCCATTTATTACCTGGGATTTGCAAAGGATGCAACAACCCAGCCTGTCTAAAGCGTTCAGCTTTATTTGCTTGACAAACTTGACACTTCAGGACATAATCTTCTATATATCCTTTCATCTTTGGCCAATAAAAAGTGTGTTTTGCTAAAGCTAATGTCCTGTGTATCCCAGGGTGTCTAGCAGAAGGCGTCGTGACACTCCTTAAGAATCTTGGACCTAATGTCCAGGATCTGTAGTACACAAATTTTGTCATTACGGAATAGTAAACCATTTTGAATCATCCACTGACCTCCTGCAGCCTAAATGGTAGGTTGCTTAATCATTGAGTCTTCGTCAATCAATGAGCTTCCGTCTTGGATCTTCTACCAAAATGGATCAAAATAACTATCAGTCCTGCAAAGCCCTCTCAATGACTGAAATAAGTCAGTAGAAATATCGGTGAACGACAAAGTATTTACCTCTCTAAGCCAACTAAGCGCATTTGCGACACTATTCATGGACTTCTTTCGGTAACGAATCTCAAAATCAAAATCTTGCATTAACTTAGTCCATCGAGCTTTCCTTCCTCTCAAATCATCTGTATCACACATATACTTGATTGATTGATGATCAGTCAATACCACAAACTTGGAGCCATATAAATAATGTCTTTAAACCTTGAGAGCGTAAATGACAGCATAAAGCTCCTTCTCAAGGGTTGCAACGCCAACAAAATTGAGTGTCGTCTAGCTTTTTACTCTCGAAAGCAACAGGTCTACCATCTTGAAATAGACGTCCCGATTGCAGAGTCACGGGCATCAGTTTCAAGAACATAAGGCCGACTAGGATCGGGTAATGCTAAGATAGGTGCTTCCTTGACTTTATCTTTCAAAAGTTTAAAGGCCATATCCAGATCGTTATTCCAAGTGATAGGTTGATTCGACTTACGTCCATTACCTTTCAATAAGTCGGTCATCGGTAGTGTGAGTTGAGAGTACTTCCGCATAGATTTCCGAAGAAAAACAACAAAATTGAGAAAAGAACGAAGTTGTTTCACAGTCTGCGATATAGGCCAGGCCAAAACCTTCTGAACTCGGTCATAGTCAATGCTCAACCCGTCTCTAGTGATCTTGTGTCCTAAGTAAATGATTTCTGTCATAAAAAACTCACATTTACTTAATTTAGCATATTGTCGATTCTGTCTTAAAATAGTTAAGACAATCGTGAGGTGTCTAACGTGATCCTCAAGAGTACAACTATATATTAAAATATCATCCAGGAACACAACCACAAATTTTTTCAAATGTTTACGAAAAAGATCGTTCATGATTTGTTGGAAAGTGGCTGGAGCATTGGTTAACCTAAAAGGTAATACGAGAAACTATACGATGATCTACTGCGCTTTCAAGTGGTAAGCCTGATGGCAGTTCGTTAGGAAATACATCTTGAAACAAATCAAGTATCTTCTTTAATTCGTTGCTTTCAAACACACTTAATTCATTAACATCCTTAGTAGGTATTGATGGGGAGAAACAGTTAGGGTTTCACTTGTGTGGGAGACATACACAGAGAAGCACAAGGGAGAGAGAGAGAGAGAGTTGTGGGGATAAGTCAACTCACCAAGTGAGTGTGTGACTCCCCTATCACACATGTATATTGCACTAGTACACATAGTGCACTTAGTACATTAAAAGTACTAAGTGTACTATGTACTATAACTTATGGGCTTGTACACACTATAAGGGTGGGCATAACGCCTTTACCCCAACAACCTCCCACTTAAAGGCAAAGTGCCCTTAAGTAAAGGAAAAGAAAAAATCAGCATGTACATGATAATATACAAGGCCATATCAAGGCTGAAACTGGCCTCATCCAATGCCCATCAAGTGTCTGCAATGAGCAAACCGCTCCGAAGGCAAACTCTTTGTCAACAGATCAGCCGGGTTGTCATCCGTGTGAATCTTAACAAGCTGAATTTGCTTGTTCTCTATCACCTCTCTGATGAAGTGATACTTCACATCCACATGCTTCGTCTTTGCATGAAAAACAGGGTTCTTTGCCAACTGGATGGCACTCTGACTGTCACAATGCAACAATGGAATATCCCCTGTATAGCCCAAATCAACCACTAACCGAGATAGCCATAATGCCTCCTTGCAAGCCTCTGTGGCTGCAATATACTCGGCCTCTGTAGTAGATAAGGCAGTGCACTTCTGCATCCTGGATATCCATGACACGGCACCTCCTGTGAATGTAAATACATAACCGGTAGTAGACTTCCGGTTATCTGGATGACCGGCATAATCCGAATCCGTGTAACCATGCACTAATGCATCCTGTTTGCCAAAGCAAATGCACAAATCCTGTGTGCCCTTCAGGTATCTCATGACACCTTTCACTGCTTCCCAATGCTTCTTGCCAGGGTTGGCCATGTATCTAGAAACCACTCCCACTGCAAATGCAATGTCCGGCCTAGTAGCAACCATGGCATACATGAGACTGCTACAAGCTGAAGCATACGGAATCTTGGCCATATCAGCCCTGTCTCTATCTGACTGTGGGCTGTCCATAGCACTGAGTTTCACATATGGAGGCAAAGGAGTACTAGCCTTCTTCCCCCCGTCCATATTGAACCTCTGCAAGACTTTGCCAATGTATTCCTTCTGAGACAAATACAACACATGCTGATTTCTGTCCCGAAGTATCCGCATACCCAAGATGTGATTTGCATCACCCAAATCCTTCATATCAAAGGTTTGATGCAGCCTCTGCTTCAAGGCATCCATCTCTTTACGAGATTTCCCGGCAATCAACATATCATCAACATACAAAATGAGAATCAAGAGACTGCCATCCAAAGCTTTCTTGGTGTACAAGCAGTGATCTATGTCACTTCTCCTGAATTTCAGTGATTTCATGAATGATCAAATTTATGATACCATTCTCTTGGTGCCTGTTTGAGCCCATAAAGACTCTTTTTCAGCTTGCATACAAGCTTCTCCTTTCCACTCACTGCATAACCCTCTGGCTGCTGCATATATATCTCCTCATGGAGATCACCGTGAAGAAAAGCAGTCTTCACATCCATCTGAATCAAGTCCAGATCATCATGTGCAACCAAAGCTAACACAGCTCTAAGTGTGGTCATTTTGACCACTGGAGAGAAGATCTCCTCAAAGTCCACACCATATTCCTGCTTGAAGCCCTTAGCCACTAACCTGGCTTTGTATCTTGGCTTTGCATCTGGTGCAACTTTGAGCCTGTATACCCACTTGCAAGGCAAAACCTTCTTGCCTGCAGGCAAATGCACCAACTTCCATGTTCCATTTTTATGCAGAGAATCCATCTCTGACTTCATGGCACGCTCCCAAAGAGCCTTGTCTGCCCTCTGTAAAGCCTCTTTATAACATGAGGGCTCCCCACAGTCAGTGAGCATCAAGTAGTCAACCCCTGGAACAAACCTGTCAGGGGCTCTGGAGGGTCTAGTGGACCTCCGTACCCAATGACCATCATTTGCAGGTTGCTGTCCAGCCTGCATATCATCCATTGGTGGCTCCTGTTCCATGCCATAAGGCTGAAAAATCATGCCCGGTATCTCCTCTAACTGTGGTATATCCATAGGGATATCTTCTGCCATATCTGGCTGTCCATTTGGACCATTTTCAGCACCATTTAAGGGCTGGTTTTCCTGCTGTAATGGCTGATTTACAGCCCTTTGTTGTTGTCCATGATGTCCATCATCATCAAAGATGACTCTGCCAGGCTCCTGTTGCCTTGCAGGCTCCTTATACATGCATGTTTCATAAAAAATGACATCATTGCTGCGTATGATCTTTCTATTCATGGGATCCCAAAGTCTATACCCCATTTCACCTCTGTCACCGTATCCTAGGAATATGCATTTGTGAGACTTGGGATCAAGTTTGGTGCGCATTTCCTTGCGTATGTGCACGTACTCAACGCAACCAAACACTCTCAAGTGCTTGTATGACGGAGGCTTCCCTGTCCATACTTCTTCTGGCACTTTCCCACCAAGCCTCGTGTTAGGTGACCTGTTTATAAGGTGAACGGCTGTCATAACAGCTTCAGCCCAAAAACCATGAGGTAATGCAGCATGTGACAACATAGAATGGACCTTCTCCTGAATGGTCCTGTTCATCCTCTCTGCTGTCCCGTTTTGTGGAGGATCATAAGGAGTAGAGAGCTCCCTCTTAATGCCTTTAGCATCACAAAAGTCCTGAAACTGTTTGGACATATACTCTCCACCATTGTCGGAACGCAGAGCCTTCAGTGTTTTGCCAGTTTGATTCTCAACATGAGCAACAAACTTCTGAAACACTGAGAATGTATCACTCTTCAAACGAAGAGGATAGACCCACACCTTGCGTGTGGCATCATCAATAAAAGACACAAAATATTTTGCCCCTCCCAAAGAAAGCTGAGGCATCTCACATACATCTGTATGCACAAGCTCTAACTGAGCATCTTTCTGTCCAAGAGCTTTCTTGTGGGGGCACTGTAGTTGCCTACCATATATACAATGCTCACAAAACTGAAAACTTGAAAACTTTAGAGAAGGCAAGTAACCCAAACGAGACAATTGCTCCATTCCCTTGACACTCATGTGTCCCAACCGGCTATGCCACATAGAGATTTCCGGCAGCTCGGTTGCATTTACATTAGCATGGTGACAAACACCTGCATGCATAAAGTAAAGAGTGTCCACCTTAGAGCCTCTGGCAACAACCAGTGAGCCCTTACTAATCTTCCACTTTCCACTACCAAATGTGGTAACATAATCAGCATCATCAAGCTGTCCAGTAGAAAGCAGATTCTTCTTGATCTCAGGCACATGCCTGACATCATGGAGCATAAGCTGTGAGCCATCTGAAAATACAAGCCTCACATCACCTCTGCCAAGAATTTTGCATGCATGGTTATCACCCAAATAAACCACTCCTTCATTGCCAGCAGTGTACCTGACAAACAAGTCTCTGCAACCTGTGACATGAAAGGAGGCACCTGAATCAATGATCCATGAGTGCATACCATGACCACCTGTAAGAAGTGAATGGGCATCAAGTGAAGATGTAAAGAGGACCTCATCCTCACTGCCACCTGCATGTGACACATTGATTTCTTCAATCTTGACTCCACTTTTGCCCTTTGGCTTTACATCTTTGGCTTCGTCTTTCTCTTTGTCTTTGCCTTTTCCCTTTTCTTTTTGATCATTTTTCCATTTGTAGCATTGCTTTTTAATGTGTCCCTTCTTGCCACAATAATGGCATTCCAAATCCTTTTTCGAGCGAGACTTGCTCCTTCCCCTTTCTTGGCTTTTCCCCCTTTGCTGGGATCTCCCACGTGCATTCATTGCATTGGACTTTCCAACAGAGTTGTTTTTCCTGTTCATCTCTTCTTGAAGAAGAGCACCCTCAACATCTGCATATGACAGCATAGCATTCGAATTGCTAGTGGCTGTCCTGAATGTGTCCCAACTCTCTGGCAAAGTGCATAACAAAAAAGTGGCTTTGAACTCATCGTCCATTGCCAACTTTTGATTGATGACCTGGCTGACAATACCATTAAACTCATTGAGATGGGCTGTCATAGACGCCCCTTCCTTCATCTGAAGACCTATGAGTTTCTTCAACCAATACACTTTGCTTGAGGCACTTTGTTGGGCATACAAGTCCTGCAATCTCTGCCACATTCCCCAAGCTGTCTTCTCTTCACGAATGCTGAAAAGTAATGAGTCTGACACAGACAACATGATAGTAGATCTTGCCAGCTCATCCATATCTTCCCACTCTTCAGCAGTAAGAGAAGCGGGCATCACACCCCTTTCTTTGATAGGCTTGTGCTGCTTTTTCTGGAGCAACACATTGTAGCACTGGGTTTGCCAAATATCATAATTATGCGAGCCTTCAAGCTTCTTGATGTGAAGCAATGAAGAGCTCTCACCTGTGGTTGCCATAGCGATATGCAACCTTTAATGCTTGACTCCCTGCAAATGTGCAAACACTGCACCCAAGATGTGCAAACACTGCACCCAAAGCACACAAAGTGCTCACAAATGTTCTCCCAAGCTTTATCTCCCACTGCGGAAGCACAAATGCAACTTTTCTCCCACTTTTTGTGATGAAAACACCAAAATCTGGTTGCTGCAGATTTTGGACAACACCTTAAATGTGCTCTTTTGCCCTTCCAAAGTACTGTACAACAGTACCAAGTGCTTACAAATGATGTACCAAACCTGTACCGGCAATTTCAGCAGCTGAAATTGAATCTTTTGGTCACTCAAAACAGTGTACAGTCATGCCAAAACATGCACAAAGCTGTGCCAAATCTGTACCAGCAGGTACAATAGCAATAAATGCTCTCCTGGCTGTCCAAATGAGTGAAAATCAGACTTTTACAGTCCTGTACACTGCATAAAACAGTCCCGAACAGAAATTGGGCAAAAGCCCCTTGACTGCAAGCTGATTTTTGAGGATTCAAGGCATAAATGTCTTGCCTGCTGCTTTGCCAAGCTCAACAAGCATGAAAACTTGAAAAGCCCCTTGATTTAAGATCAATTTCTGATCATACATGGTACATTGACGCACATGAAGGCATCCAGAGTGTTCACGATGCTTCCCCCTGGCCACATATACATCAAATACATGAAAGCCCCTTGATTTACAGGCACATTGAGTGCTTGTAAGGCATCAACACATTATCCACAGCATCAAATGCGATTGCCTGCATGCAAATCAACCAAATCGGCACAAAAAGCCCCTTTATTTGCACTGCAATTTGCTGCAATTTTGCCCAAATGTGCGATTTTTCACATCATACAGCATGTATGAGTGCTTAATTGCACAATTACATCAAAAGCCCCAAATTTCGACATCCAATTTCTTGCAAATTGATCCTGATTTGACCAATTTCCTGCAAATTTATCTTGATTGTGACCAATGTCACCCAATTTTGCCAATTTTGCTCAAAAATTGAGCAATTGGGCACCTGTACCTGCTCAATTGATTTAATTGATAAGAAATTCGCAAAAAATTAAAGGCAAGTACCTATGAAATTCTGAATTTCTCTGATTTGCAGGTTGATTTCTGTTTTTGCAGGAAGGGGGGGGGGGCGTGATTTTGCTGTTGATGCTGCTGCTCGTCAAGCTTCTGTGCAGGTGGACACAAGGGAGTCTTGCCAAGCCTTGTGCAGAAGGTTGTGGCTTCTTTGACAACCGAGTCAGAGGCTTGTTCTGTTGCATTTGCAGAGGCGCCTCTGATTTGGTAACTGTTGATACGCCTTCGCCCCCTCCACTTGCTACGCGCTTGTATTCGATGGAAGTCTTCGCTTAGCGCCTTGTACACGTCGACGGGCTTTCTTCGCTTATGTTTCGCCTAGCACCAGCCGACGCCCAGCGCTAGGCCTTCGCTTGCGTTTCGATTGCCACACTCGCCTGGCTATGCGCCTTCGCTGTCTCCGCCAGCAGCGTTAGTCTTCGCCTTACAACCCTCGCTTGTACGCATGGGCACGCATGCCTCGGGCTATGGCACAACTGCTGCTACTGGGCAGCGTGGATTCGCCTGCTAGGCAGCGTGGATGAGCCTGCCCACGCTGCTGCTTCTCTCCACCCACCTGTTTGCGACTGATCACACAGTCGACCAGTAGCCAGTGCTGCACAAAGGCGACTCACAGAATGAGCAAACGATTCTTGATGAGAGGGAGGGGAACCTGGTGACCAAGGCTCTGATACCAGTTGATGGGGAGAAACAGTTAGGGTTTCACTTGTGTGGGAGACATACACAAAGAAGCACAAGGGAGAGAGAGAGAGAGAGTTGTGGGGATAAGTCAACTCACCAAGTGAGTGTGTGACTCCCCTATCACACATGTATATTGCACTAGTACACATAGTGCACTTAGTACATTAAAAGTACTAAGTGTACTATGTACTATAACTTATGGGCTTGTACACACTATAAGGGTGGGCATAACGCCTTTACCCCAACAGGTATGAGAAATGAAGAAAGTGGAATCAAGACACAATGGAAAGCATTATACAAAGAAGAATCCATTATATTTTCAAAATCAAACTGAATTCAAGAAAGATTTTCGGCTAAGTGCATCTGCTACCACATTATCTTTCCCAGGGCGGAATTTGATGTCGAAATCATATTCTTGTAGAATTTCAATCCATCTCCTTTGCCGCATGTTGAGGTTAGGTTGGGTGAAGATCCACTTTAGACTTTTGTGGTTAGTTACAAGCTGGAATTTGCCTCCCAAGAGATAATGTCTCCATAATTTGAGGCAATGAACAACTGCTAAGAGTTCCAAATCATGGGTGGCATAGTTTGCTTCATATTGCTTCAGCTTGCGGGAAGTATAAGCGACTGGTCTTCCTTCTTGGCCTAAGACTCCACCAAGTGCTAGACTACTAGTATCGGTAATCACTTCAGATTCCTTGGAGAAATCAGGAAGCTTTAAGACTGGGGTTGTATACAATCACCTAAGATACAATACTGGGTGTTCCTATGTTCAAAAGAAGAAGTATGACTAGACCAATCTATCTGGACTTGAAGAGTCTTAAACCACTCAATCTCTAATAACAAGTCTACATGTTCTAGATGCATAATATAGTACTCCAGAGTATCTTTGTAGTCCTGAATCCGGATCGGTAGTGTCTCCACCTTTCGATCCCATACTTGCCGACCCGCAGGTAGGCGTACCTCATAGGTATGATCGCTAAGTGTTGTGTCAAGATCCAATTTCTGCACAAGTTTGTAATTAACAAAGTTGTGTGAGCTGCCAGGGTTCAAAAGAATATGTATTCTATGGCCATTCACTTCTCCATAAACTCGGAGAAGATCATGCAAGATAAAAACTTTAGAGTTAAACATACAATCAGAACATGAACTAGGACGAGAGTACAGTGATTGAAGTACCTGTTAAAGTTAGTTGGTTAGCTGTCTTCGGCTTGGGTCTTGCGCTGGTCTTTGCACCCTTCTTCTTCGGGCACTTGTTACGCATATGTCCTTTTTCTTCACAGATGAAATAACGTCCCTCCTTCTTGAGCTTCAAAGCCTTGAGGAGACGATTTTTCTTTGCTGGTGTCGAAGTAGAATTCTTTGAAGGTTGATCCGAAGACTTTCCTTCAGCCATCGATGTGGAGAACTTCCTTTTGTGCTTGTTCCCCTGCTTGGTTACGGGTTTAGACTTGGAAGAGACCATTGTAACGTCATAAATACGAGCAGAATGATTGGCGTCGTTCAAAGTTTTGCATTTGTTGCTTTTAACCTGTAAACGGTACGAGTCGGGTAAACTGGCTACGAAGAAACCCAAAAGAGTAGTGGAATCTATCTTTGTAGCTTTCATCTGCAAGTCTCTAAATTTCTGGAGGTCATAAGTGAGGTTCTACGAGGTCATGGTCAAGCTGGCAAACTGAGCAACGATATCATAGTCATCCTCCTTTTTGAGGAATTCTTTCTTGAAGACTTCTTCAAACTATGCCCAGGTTGTAGGTTTAGGTTTGACTTCTTTCCACCAAAGCAAAGCTTTGCCTGAGAGGAAACCTATGACTAACTGAATCTTTTTGCCATCATCATATGGATGAAACTGGAAATGGACTTGCCACTTATGTAGCCATGTGTCCACTATCTCCATGATACGCTGCTTTTGCTCGCCCCCAAACTGTTCCGGGGTAATGTTGGGGCCTAAAGCAGATGCCAAGGTATCCATACACGAAAGAGTAGATAGGGTAGTGGTCTATAAAGAGATGGATTTCTGTAAAGCCTGCATCTCCGTGGTGACTTGTGCTTGACGTTTCGAGAAAGAAGCTTCGAAAGCAACTTTAAACTCTTGGAAATCAGATTTTAAAACAAAATTGTCGAAAAGATCGCCATCGGTGGCTTCCGTAGCTGGCAGGTCTACACGTTCGGGAACGGGTTCCATCTCCGATTCTTGGGTCGACATCTAGAAGAGGGCAAGAAGCCTCCTGGAGGAGAATTTATAGGCTTCCCCAAAAGCATCATATGGAGCTTTTGTTTTTGTGTTTTTTTAATATATATATATATATATATATATATATATATATATATATATATATAAACAAAGAATAGTGCTAGAGAGCTTGAGAGATGTGTGGCAAGAAGCCTCCTTGAGGGGAATTTATAGGCTTCCCTAAAAGCATATGGAGCTTTTGTTTTTGTGTTTTATATATATATATATATATTCTTAAAAAAACATCCATAAGCAAGGCATGGGTTTTTTAAACCCCTTTTTCTAAGGTTGAGCAAAAAAAAAAACGAAATCAAGGCGTTGGGGTAAAAAAAAAAAACGAAAGCTAAATTTTTTTAAAAAAAATCCTCCACTCGGCGATTGCTTTTTGCGTTTTTTTGCAGCAATCCTTAGCGCCGACTTCATGCCACCCGTCGATTGCTTTTCGTGCCCACTTGCAACAAGCACCGACTGGAGTGCCGCCTGCGCGCATACCAGCCCGCTTGCCTGCGTGTACCAGCCCGCCTGCCTGTGTATACCAGCCCGCCTACCTGCGTCTGGTGCAAGGCTCTTGCGGCTGGCTTCTTGGCTCAGAAGGGTGGCACAGCCACTCAGGCGCCATAGAGCTCTCAACAGCCGTCGATAATTCTCTCTCTCTCTCTCTCTCTCTCTTACAGGTTTACAGCCGACAGGCTTTTCACCTCTTCTCTCTCTTTCTCAAACTGGTCACACAGTTGACAAAAACACACAGCCCTTCTTCTGCTAAGTAAAACAATCCTTAACAAGACCATAATCCCCATCATGGGTTCTTATGATGCAAAAAAACATGCTGAATCTGAAAAAACAGCAGTATGCACATAAAAACAACAATTTTCTCGAACTCATATCTTTTCTTTGACCTCTTTTCTCTACCTACCTACTTGCTCGTTCTCGAGGCTTGCTCTGATACCACTGTCAAATCCCCATAGGATCACGCGTAGAACGCTCCTGATACAAGACTCGAAACCTGCAAAACAAACCAAGCAACGTGAAGGGGGTGCAGGCCTGACTCACCTCCCAATCTTGACAGCCTTGGCTGTCCCCACCGAGCCACGAGCTGAGCTAACTAGTTGGACGTGCCGATCAATCCCTACCTCGCGACGTCCCATACCACCACGAAGCTACCCTTGCGGGCCTCGAGATTGCTGCCGGCCTTGGTTGCATAAAGCAGGTGCATGTCTGCACTAGATCTAGGGTCCTGACCATAGCACTCTCACAAAGACATGCGAGACTCTATGAACTATTGACTAATCTTGGCCACTCTTTTATAGGCTCTCTTGGCCGATCACCGGGCGTCCACACTTGGACGCCCGTCCGTCCATACCTGGGTGCCCGCTCGTTAGTCTATCCCTAGCTCAGCTCGCCAATCAGCCTGCTTAGCTCCAAGCTTCCCCAAACCTCGAAGCTAGTCTCGTGTGTGTGTAGCACACGGTAGATACACACTGTGCACATGACACTCATGTTTCATATTTGTGTAAACTTAAAATTTGTTAAATTAAGTTAAAAGATTTCTCTAAGTTTTGTGCAAAGTAGAAATAAAGTATGTTTATGCTAGCCATGTTCAGGAAGCTTTCCTAGTGTGGTTAGTTTTTCCCTGAGTGGTAGTGCTAACCGTGCTCTCAGAAGCCAGTGAAGGTTAGATACACTAGGAGATCTGGGAGCAAAAGCTTATCTGGGAGAACCAGGCAATGTTCCCTCCGCGGTGTATCCCTTTGCTTGTGCTAGTACGGGCGTGCCTGTTGGTGCACGGTCCCGGAAGACCAGTGAAAGGCAGGTGTGCACCCAGTAAAGGGGGGAGTGTGCTTATCATTTGGGACTCTTCTTCGACTGACCAGGCTTCATCGACAAGTACCTTATTGTTTGAGTTATATTCATTCCATGTGAGGAGAAATCTGGCCTAATGGCCTGTGACACACTTGTACATATAAATACTCCAAGAAATACAAATGTATTGAAGGGGGGGGGGGGGGGGGGGGGGGGGGGGGGGCTTTCCGGCCCCAGTGATGGTGTCAAGTGTTATTGGTCATTTTCAGTATTAATGTTGCTAATAATGTCCATTGATGGTATTAGTTAAGTGCTCTAAAAATGTGTATTTTGTCTTCCGATTTGTAGGCCTCCAGTAGAGAGTGGTTACTCCTTTGCCTTCCTTTTGCTTTTTTGTCCCGAAGAGGCGGCATCCAAGAGAGCAGGCCTAGGAGTGGCCTCCTTGTCTCTTCCACGAGAAGCATACTTGGTGGCTCTAGACCCTTTTGCAATGCTAACTTATTTGGCACGAAGATAATTAGGAACAATCCACGGGCTCGCAAGCCAGGATCAATACATCAATGAATACAAAAGCAAACAAATACGCCGATGTAGAAACCCAAGTCGGAGTCGATGTCCATGTCGAGGCACAAGATCCTGATGCCGAGCACACCACGGGGATGATCCACAAGAATCTCTCACCTGGCTAGTATCGGATCCAAATCCTAGTCCAAGTCCAAATCCAAGTGCAAGGAATCCCTAGCTCATAAACATGGAACAGGACCAAAGAAGGGCTCAAATGTTTGCAGCTTCAATTGCTTCGGCTTCGATTGCTTCGGCTTCGGTGGCTCTATCTTTGATGAAATCTTCAAACATTAGATCCCTTCTTTGGTCCTGTTCCCTCTTGGCTCTCCAAGCAAGGAATTCTTCATCTCTGAGTAAACGATTGAATTGCCAAAAGTCATGGTACTCTTTTGATGCTATGGCTGCAGTCTCATGAGTAATGGATTGATGGCCCTGATTCCCATCCTGAAGTCCTGGATCAGCCTCATAGTTGTTCCCTTCATTAGCCCTTGGTTTCCCTCTACTCTCGACATGACTCTGTCACCCCAAGAAAGAGAGAAATCTTGCTCTGATACCACTGTAAGCCCAGCGGGGCATGCTGTGGCAGATTTCTCCACGTACCCAAGAGAGAAATATAGAGAGAAACGATAGAGAGAGGGAGAGAGAAAAGGGTTTAGGTCCATTGCACAGGACACAGACAGTGAGTGGGGAACAGTGAGCGGGGAATAGGTCCCGTTCCCTTTCAGGAATTTATTTAGGGAGAGAAAAGGGTTTAGGTCCATTGCACAGGACACAGACAGTGAGTGGGGAACAGACAGTGAGCGGGGAATAGGTCCCGCTCCCTTTCAGGAATTTATCCATGGGCTCGCAAGCCAGGATCAATACATCAATGAAAACAAAAGCAAACAAATATGCCGATGTAGAAACCCAAGTCGGAGTCGATGTCGATGTCGATGCGAGGCTCGAGATCCTGATCCCGAGCACACCATGGGGATGACCCACAAGAATCTCTCACAGTACCAGGTCCAAGTCCAAGTCCAAGTCCAAGTCCAAGTCCACGGGATCCCTAGCTCGTAAGCAGGGTACACAGGAGATGCATATAGATGACGAGGTATATGATGTTGAGTGCTCGATCCGAAGTAGAAGCAGCCCACAAAGAGGCTTACAGAGGTGTATGAATCAGGGTTAATCCACTTGGCTGAATGGGACAGATATCGGGTGGCAGCAGCCAGGTGAGGATTGCTTAGTAGTATGGCAGCCAGCTCAGTTGTAGTTGGTGGTCATAACAGGGGCGGTGGCGGTGCTATCAGGTGGCGCACAAGGATAGGCTGCAGTCAGTAGGCGGTGGCGGCACTCAATAGGTGGCGGTGGCCTATTCAGCAAGCGGCGACCCTGGATAGGTCAGCTGGCAGCGGCACAGGTGGCGGCGTTGATTGGCGGAGGCAGCGCTGTGCTGATAGTGCAAACTGGCGCACGCAGTCCAGCAGCCGGTGGTGGATCAAGCTGTAGTAGCACTGGATGGTGATGGAGGCAGCAGGCGCCGGTGCCGCCAAGGTTGCATTTCAAACCCGTTTTTTATTATTTAGTACTTTTGGACTTTTGAAACGTTTCAAACTTAAAAAACGTTTGTGTTTTCGTTTCTTCTAGTATGTCCTTTTTTCTATTTATTATGTTTGGCGATCGCTTTGTATAGCTCATTTGCGCTAAACATATGTGACATTGTCATTTGATTTGGAGTTATCATTTGTTTCTACTATCTACTTGAATTGTCAAATTCCAATCATGGTGTATTTGGGTATGTCTAGACATTGTTTATGTTGTGAGTGCTAATTTTGAAATTCTTAGATAGGCTGAAATGCTAGAATGTGACATGTGTTGACGTATCACTCATCTATCAAACGATATTAGATATAGATTTTGAGCTTTCTTGACCAATCTCTTACGCACACACACATATATATGATTTTAACATTGTAAAGTACGTAACGTTTTTGAAGTACTTTATCGGTCGGCAATGTTCTATACCACGTACTAAACTCGTGCCGTTTCGTACGTTTGAAACTACCTTGCGTGCTGCACGGAGAGGCGCAGAAAGGCGGCGTAGTCCAACAGAAGACCGCTGCAGCTGGCTGGCACAGGCGATGGCAGTTCAAATGCAACCGTACAGTAGCCAGGTGAGGGTGGTTCCGTATAGCCCAGCAGCCAGACAAGTGGAAAATGGCACTTTTGTACAGCAGATTGGTGAGGGGCAGATCAGCCAGTCGGAGAAGATTGCCACGTCTCAATGATGATGTTGAGCTTTACTCTTCCATGATGATGGCGACGCCATGCCTTTTATACTTGGAGAGAGGATCCTGCTTTTTGGTAAAAAGCTATCATGCTTTTGCTTTGCCTTTTTCACTTAGCTTTCCTCTTTTGCTTTTGTTGTTTTTACTTTATACAATAAAATACTACTCAAATATGGCCAACTTTTAATAAAGTTCTTGTGCTTTGCTTTTCTGGCTTTAGGGCCTTGCTATTTGGTCCTAGAGCTGCTTTTTGAAAAAGCGGCTTTTTTCTCTTTGGTCTGGCTTAGTCTCCTCCTTCCAATGGTGCTCCTAGCTTGCGGTCAACTTAGTTTGACTTTTTGTTTTTCTCTGCTTTTTCACCAAAATTGGCGCTTTTCCATGTGCGAACCCCCTATGCCTTCTTCCACTAGTCCTATGTACGGGCAAGAGTTCCATCATGTGAATAGAGCTAAGAGGGCCAAATATTTACAGTGCACCTCAAGGAAAAAAAACCCTTGCGCAATGGCCCATCTTCACCGTGCTATTAATAGTAAAGTTATCCATGGTCACAGAGGAACCTCATTAGTGTAATCTTCTTGACAAAAGTCAAGACATACTTCCCTCGTGAGTCAGAATCATCTGAAATTAACTACCCACATGAAGCTACATTGAATCCCTAGCTTAAAGCTGGAAACTCTCTGTCAAAAGATGACTAAATGAACCGTCCTTGAGATCTTGTGCACTATATCCAAGAAATGTGCTCGATCAAATGCATGATCGATCTAAGGTTATTGCTGGGTAACTCAAAGTAGGCAAGACCAATGATCGTACATGAAAGTAATTTGTAACTAGTAGTAGTTACAAATCTGGTCACTAGCACTCAGCTGTGACACACTCGGATTGCTATTGAAGTAAATGCTTGGCGGAATTCCTTCGTCAAGGCTTCCCAATCGGCGTCTATCTATCTAGGACTAACCGATGTTATTCTTGGATGCACGAAGGAACTATTGATCATGACAACTTTGCCGGCAAAATAAAATTAGTTAAGTGCATAGTATATATAGCACTATCAAAGTGGTGCTATCGATCCTTTGCATACTCTCCTAGTTCACACTAGTAGTCAATCACTAGGATCCCCACAAAGTCGTGAGTTCCCCCTTTGCAACACATGGGTTACAGAAAAAATACCAAAGCTCATCGGCAGCCAAGAGTTCATCTATACACTACTTGAAAGAGGGGTTGGCCGTTCCGGCTCATTGTGCATCTCTTGTCAATTCAGCAAGTTACATCTTCTATTGTGCTTGTTGTCCATTAAATCTTGGTGTATTTAAGTGTGTTGATTAGCATTGTGTTCATCCAAGCATTCCACACTGACGGGTGGAATTACACCCACTATGAGAGATCAGGCACCACCAACAAATGCCAGCTTTAAAATGCTGAAAGTAATGAGCAGGAGGCTCCTCTTATAATGAACTTTTATTTCACTCTTTATGCTTATCAAATATGGAATCTTTTAAACCAAAAAATAGCAGTAAGTTTTTAAGCCTTTTTTGCTTCAGGTCGACACTTACTGAAATCAAGCGAGAGTGGATTCAACATGATCCCCTCTCTCAGCTATTTCCTTTGACGGTGATATCTTCAGTGTTTGTCAGTTCCATTGATACGCTCTGTTTCTCATACCTTGCCAAACTCGTCTAGGGACACCTGGCATTTGTTTCATTTTCTCTCTCTATATATACTCGTATAGCATTATGAAGACACATAGTCAGAGGTCCGAGCCAGATAGACAATCAGTCCCTCATGCATGTAGGGCTTTGATTAGTTCTTTGAATGGTTCATTTTTGTGCTTTGTGAGCGTTCCTATGTGTAGAAATAAAATGCTATATATAAAGAGCCCTATAACTGTTGTAATTTTTTCTTGCTTATTCATTGGTTTCCATATTGCAGGCGAACGGTGTCTGGTAAAAAAGGAAGGTAGTACTGGGATTGTCACTCTTTTTGCAGCAGCCATGGCAGTTATATTCACAGCTGCATTATATGAAAATTTACCATAGCACAGTTGAACATGGCGGCTGAACACCACAGAATGGTTGTCCTTTTTCAACTATTCAAACTGCTGCCAGGATGGTGCATGGGCTAGTTTTTATTGAATAGAGATGCGGTTTTTGTACAAAGCTTTAGGGGTGAACTCTCCGTCAAGGAAATTACATATAAGCTTAGCATGCTAAATTCAGATTGTAAATAGCTCTAGCTAGAATGTAACTAGCAGGGGCATAACTTTCAGTTCAATCTTTAGACGATTGATTATGGGGTGTATCAAGGAAGAATCACATCTTTTTGAATCACATCTTTTTGATTATGGGGTGTATCAAAGGAAGAATCACATCTTTTTGAATGAAGGCGCATCAGATTTTATTGTAAGTCGTATGTTGCATCTCTCTATCCCCCCCCACCCCCCAACCATCATACTACAGATGGTAGTTTTATCTTCTATGAGCCAGATGGCTACTTCTGTATTGTATTGAGAGGACTACCTTCTCTTCTCACATGATCATGATCACTATTGTATCTGTAGCTAGTCATTTGAATTTTATTTTCTTTTCCATGATCCAGTTACCTCATGGAACTATTGCAACACTTCGCGGTAGCTTAAATTAAGTTTCTTGCTTTTCTTTCTCCTGGTGAGGAGGTCAAAGCCGTGCAAAAGGCTGGAAAGTGGGCAGTGCTCCATGAGGGGTGACCCTCCGGCCGAAGGTTACACATGCAAGCATGACTCTGTTGAGCCTGTAGACTCAATAGGATTTTTCTTCCCCATTTTGGTCTTGCTCAGATGTAGGCCATTTTTCTCCTGTTTTGTATTCGGTGCCATAGGAGGGTCACATGGCTCAGCTAAGGCCCCCGTCTCTCTCTCTCTCTCTCTCTCTCTCTCTCACACACACACACACACACACACACACGCACGAACGCATGCACGCACGCACGTGTGCAAGCTCACATGTGAGCGGGTTTGTGTGTGTTGGAAGCTGCAGCTGTCTGGAATTAGTTTTCACTCTTTACTCCTCACAGGTTAGAATGTTCAGTGCTGCACCTTTGTAGCTGGCTTTATTGATAGTGATGCACAAAGTAGCTGGTTTTTGATGCTGATGCAGCTTTAGCTTTTCGTTGTGGTTGAATACCACATTGTGTGTTCATGGGATCCTCTTTTAGTGATGCTTGACCATAATGCAAGAAGTGGTTCTTAGGGGATTGAAGCAGATACATTGTGGTGACAAGCACATTTCGGCTGAAAGTAATGGGTCATTTTTCGCTTGTGGTAAAAGCTGTGCACTTGTGTAAGCCATCAGGTGATGGCAGTCTGCGCATTCAATCACTCGAGTCTTTTTACTGAATTGTTGAGTATAGATAGGTAGATGTTCAGAAGCGATGGGCTGGATGTTTTAAAAAAAAATTGTGTTTCTGGGAAAAGTTGTGCACGTTACATTTAGCTTGGCATACTAATTCCCTCTTATATATTACCATTCCAAGAAGCTAGGATTTTATTTCTTGCCTATTAACTATGTTGTAGAATTTTGTTAATGGATATGTGTTCCAAGTGAAGTTTTCTCTTGGATTTGTGTTACCTAGTCCTACATATGAATTGAGAAGCTGGAGAAGAGATAGGACAAACAATTATTTCTAGCTGAAAGTAGTGTTTTTGTTAGTTTTATCCTTGGTGTTCTACTAATGCATATGAAAACATCCTTTTTCAGGTTCGATCTCATCATCATCAACATTAATAGCTCTAGAAGCCATAGATTGTGTTACAGAGTCCTTTCTCAAGGATTTTTTGGTTGAGAAAAATATCGTTGACTATTTTACATTGAGGGAATTGGCCTAGGTGAATTTGGACAATCCTTCATGTGATGTTACAAAATATCTATTCTCATTATATAATTTCCTATGCTAATACTTCATGTAAGGAAATCATAACTGAGCTCCTCAATTTTTGGTTTTTGTGAGAAAGGCCTCCATACTTGTCCATTCCTTCCTATCTCCTGATTTTAAAGATGATTTTGGTCAGGACTTTTCTTTGGCCTGGGTGGGAGAAGGGAACTAGTTGTTATTCATTAGCGATTATAGTGAATCGTTGAATATAAAAGTTGGGGCGTGGCAGTTTTAAGAAAAGCTCTACACCTGTGAGGGGGTTGGGTTGTGGTTTTTTTTTTCCTATGTTGTTTGGATGAGATTTTTTTCAAGAAGCCTTTTTAACAAGCATTTAACACCAAAAGAGTGAAGAGGAAGTTTGTTCTGCAACATCGACCTTCTCTTGCACAAGAATCCTTGTTGAAACATGTCCCTCCAGACTTCTAAGAGTTGGGATACATTTCCATAGCATTGCTTGATAATGTTCCTTGTATACACTCAATGCTTGTCTCTTAGCACGTATCTCACATAGAAGTTTGGTGCACATTTATGAAGGCTCTCATTATGAGGATGAGATTGTTATTATGACCATTGACAAGGGTTTGAACGTTAGTTGGGATCCGGGCCATTAGTCTTCTTTGGGGAGTCACAGGGAGCCTTCGCGGGGTTGGGGACGTGAGTCCTTGGCCCAATAGTATGGGCTCATTATTAGTGGGCGGTGGTTGGTTGGTTGCGTTGATGGCATTGATCGTGTGGCGTAATTGCTCGTGTTGTATACGCGGCTTGCAGCACTATATATGGATGTAGTTATCACAAGCTAAGGCATCCAATGCTTGTTAGTATCTATACTCTCTACGCTTGGTACATCATCCATTTAGAGTCTGTCTAGATCGCTATCTAAGCTTTGCTTAAGAGCGCACGGGTGGACAACACTATCATATTGTACCTATCTCAGAATTTTAATTTCTCTCTATTCTCTATCTATTGTATTGTTTATTGCACTTTGTTTTACTATTTATCTTTTTGTTGTGCTATATTTTTTCACATCTTCAAAGTCCTTGTTAGTACATTTTTGTGGCATTGCTTGATGTCCCCAATAAGGTGTTGGTAGATGTTATACAGGAGGGTTGTTTTTCTCATGCACAAATTTAATAAAATAATGGACAAAGCTTACTCTACCTCTCTCAAAACACCATAGTTTATTGAGAAATAAACTTACATGAACATGAAAGAAGAGATGCATGGCATACACATTGGGTACAATCTCTCCCCACTTGCTTGATGGCTCACGCTTTCAAGTAAATGTATTTAGATATCTTTTTTAATTACTTTGTGAGCAAAAAATGACTTTTATACTCCACTTTGGGCCTTGTCCCTAAACTTTAGGAGAGTGTTATGCATGAAGTAATGTGAACCACCCTTGGGGCCTTGACTTTAGCAAAGTGTCATGCATGAATTAATATGGGTCATCTACTAAGAGTAAACAAACCATTTGAATAAATATGTCCCTATAACAAATGTGCATAATAAATTTGTGCCGTCATTTTATGTACAAGATAATGATGGCCACCAAGCCACTAGAAAGTATGCCACGATTCCCAACATAAGGTGGTTTATGCATTTCTTGTAAAACAATATATCTAAATGGTGCAGTAATCTATAATCTTTTCTCAAAAAATAGGAAACCGTCAACATATGAATAACTATTGATAGGCAAATAGTTATTATGAACAAATGCATTATAATCATTTGAAAAATCAACATCATTGGCATAACTGTCACATATGGCATCAAAAGATTAAATATGAACAAAATAATGAGTCATGAAAAACGACAACAAAATTATGCAAATGACAACTCAACTCCATTTTTGGAAAAAAACCAACAAATGTACCTTTTTTCAAATTCATGGAGGTAAAAGACACACTTTCATGTCAAACATTTTTAAAAAACCACTACTTTTGTGAAGAAAGAATGCATAAAACATTACTTACATTTTACTCTAAACCCAAAAACGTCCAATTGAAAAAAGAATTACAAAGAAGAAGAATCTCTTTCATTAACTAAGAGAGTCATTGGACCTTTTGCTTAAAAATATCAATTGTTTTCTGGTGCAAGTGTCTAGAATTTTTGAACTTAGATCCATACATAAGAATTTTTATGTCATGTAAATTAAGCATGTTCATACGTTGACGAATTTCACTTTTTTTTTCTTTCTTTTTTGCTTTGTTTAATCATCTCTAGATCATACTTTTCCTTGAGAACAGATACATTTTGCACCAATACACATTTCTACATTGTGTGTTGTATGTAGTGTGTTATCCACAAATTGATAAGTGGTAAAATTGACGTTACTTTTAGACGCAATATAATTTGATAAAAATCTCTTACATGGAGCTAGTGCATTGTCTAAGAAAGTAAATTTTCCTTGTATACAAAGTTAATCCAATGGTTGAATTTAGCATATTTTGATATTAAGATAGGTAGATATATGGAGTCCATGGCCATAGAAGAGGTTTATTGAAAGCAAAGATGTCACTAGATTTAGATAGAAATCCAAAGATAAAAAATGGTCAAATTTTAGACAGTAGTGAGTACTACAATTTATCAATTTACTTTATTTTGATCTAATAGTCCAATTTAGAGTTAGTCTTTGCAAAAACACAGTTTTTAGTTTATAACAGGTAGATTTTGAGCCATGAAAATGATAACAATCGTCATTTTGAAAAATTGATAGAAATTCAAAGTCTAGAACAAAGTGGATTTTGGAATCCAAAATTTCATGTGACAGACTGATATTTCTATATGACAGTGACATTTGCATCCAAAAAAGAGAAATTTTGGTCCATAATGAACGAAAATTTTGCTTTTATTAGACAAAAAATTTCGTCCATTGACGGGAATTTTTTTTCCATTGACGAAAAAAATTCTGTCGATGAGAACTTGGATTCCAGAATCCACTTGGATTCTAGAATCCAAATTTTCGTTGATGGAATTTTTAATCCATTGATGGAAATTTCAACCGTAGATGGAAATTTGGATTTCAAAGTGGATTCTGGAATCAAAATTCTAATTGGCGGATTTTTTTTCGTCGAACGGATCAAATTAGAGTACAATCTCATTGCTTGTGATGAGGTGAGAGAGATCTTTTTTTGGGAAAGACTAGTTAGGGGAAGCTTCCTTACCTTTTTCTACCAAGTTGCAAAAATTTTCCAACTTAGTGATGGAGAATCTTCTAGCGTTGAGTGACGGAGAACTTTGTAGCTTTGAATGACGGACCAATCCTATGATATCCCATGTAGTATACATGTCCGTTCATTGGAGACGTTTTTCACCACGAATCCATGTCCAAGAAGATAGAAAAGATGCTACATGGGGTCTTCCCTTACAAAGCCGCATGCATGTGTATCTTGCTATCCTCTCTGTTTAGGGTGGCACAATTAAGCTTTCCACTCTCTCCTCCCTCTTAAGCACATACTCACGCTACTACTAATTTTGAGTTAGATATAATAAGATTTCAAGACATAATTTTTAAGAAGCCTATCACTTTTTGAGGTTGATAATTTGTAAAACAAGTCATATAGTCTTGTGCCTCATCATATGACACAAAAATTCATTGTGTCCCATAAAAAATGTGTGATGTAGTTTGGATTGGTTTGATTCTAATAAAATTTTGAAAAATAATTGGTTCATGGTGGTGACCTCTATAAATTAGGCATGCCATTTGAGTAACATAATAGTAAAGGTGGAGCATATGGCCACACCAAAGTACATAAATGGCAGTTACATTTAGCTATAATTGTGATAGATTGCACATGATTTGATCATGAAGTACGGAGGATTTTCATGCAATCTTAGGTAGCTCCACAATCTCAACAATCTTCTTTGTAGGTTGCGGGAAGAGGGCTTTGTATGCCTCAACTCATGCTCCTCGATGCCACAAGACCTCCCTATATAGCTATTAGAAATGCTCCACTTGATGCTCTCTTAAATCCTACATCTAAACCTATCCTCCTACAATACTACATCTAGACCTCTTCTCCTCTAGCTGCTGTCACCTAGTGTGCCAACTACATTTTGTTAAGATTTCAATCATAGATGTATCATCTATCACACGTGCCAATACCTATACGTGAGTGAACATGCAAAAAGAACAAGTAGAATGAAATTTAATATATATTCACACACACGTAAGAAGTACCTACCTTGCTATAATTGAACAGTCTAGTCTCTACCACTACCCCTTGGCAACTTACAAAGTTTGAGTGTTGTACTTGCATGTAAACTAACCACACCACAAAC
Organism: Cibotium barometz; assembly: GCF_041138505.1. NCBI lineage: Eukaryota > Viridiplantae > Streptophyta > Polypodiopsida > Cyatheales > Cibotiaceae > Cibotium > Cibotium barometz. The sequence goes on from NC_141084.1 coordinate 5,226,075, forward strand.
AAATAAGAACAACCTTCATTGTTCTTCACGCATTGCCCATAGAAGGGCAAAAAGTTTGATTCTTGGTGCATGTTTCTCCCTTCTTTCAGTGTGAGAATGAAGACAGTAGAAGCTCTTTGATTCTTGTTGCATGTTCCACTCTACTTTCTATGTTCCTCCCTACTTTCTGTGTTCCTCTCTACTTTTTATGTGAGAGACATTGGAGAATAAGCTATTTAATTCTTGGTGCATGTCTCTCCCTACTTTCAGTGTGAGAGAGATTGGAGAATGAGGGGAGTGAGAGTCCTTGCAAATGGTGGATGCATATTGCATTGTTGACATATTTGGAAGTAGGATTCGAGGAGGGTGGATCTTCAATAAAAAGTTGAACTTATGGTATTTAAGAAGCTTGAGCTTTGAAACACGTTCAATTCCCCACAACCATTGTGTTCCATTCTTGCTTTCCTTGAATGAGTAGAGTTCTAGGAAGGGGTGGGAATTGAGTATAACATTTGTAGAGATGTTGCTACGGAGCAGCCAATTTCTTTCCACACTTCTTTTGTGTCTTAGCTCCATAATGAAAGTTCTCTTTTTCCTTTTCTAGGGTTCCTTGAGCAATGTTAAACAGTTGAGAAGTGGTTAAGACTTGAACTAGGGTATGTTGAAATAGGTGATGATATTACACATCCTATTGTGCATCTCGGTATTGTCGATGTAGGATGACAAAATGAAGTACTTGGTTGATGTACTTCATATTCCAAACATTATAAAGAACTTGATTTTAGTTGGACAAATGGTTGAGCTGGGTTTGCAGTGAGGTTTCACACACACACACACACACACACACACACACACACACACACACACACTCAAAATCTTGGTAAGAAAATTCATGAATTTTGGACCTTAAAATTAAAATTTTTAATAATTTGGCTGAATTAATGCAACTTAGCATGCTAGTTGCCCATTTTAGGTCTTTTGTTTCCACTCTGTATTTATAAGGGCTTAGTTATTGCTAGCACTAAATTTACGGAGCGTTTAGTTATTGCAGTGCAACTATTGAGCTATAAAATCGTATCTTTGATGTAGCTAGAAGAATTTTTTTATGAGAGATAGATTTTGGACCTATTAGGTTTGACAACTAGGAAAGTCTGAGTTTCCCTTCCACACCAATAATGGCCTTAAAACTAATCGCAAGTACCAACATGATTTTTCAATCATAGGTAACCCTTGTGGAATTTTCTAAGGGGAGGAGGGGATTGATGATTCTAAGGTTATGGTGTTGTGAATAAGCACATGTTAGATCATAATTTCAATCACATTATAGTCTTGCCATGAAGGGCTCTATCAATCTGTTTAAATGGTACTAGGTGCCTTACCCTTAGGTTGAACTCCAAAGCATTTTAGAATTTACTTTTCCATAGCACATCACAATAGAGGTGATCATGGTACTATAATTGTTTCTTGGCCTAAATGATGTCTAAGTTTCATTGTTTATGGAGGTTTTAAATGTGCTAATTTGAGTAAGTACGTCATTGAAATAGCTATAGATGTGGCCACTATTTGTAAAAAGAAAGTCTCCTCATTATCATCTTCCATTATGAAAATTTGGTGATCTCACATCTAGTGTGCATAGTTTTCACTTGATTTATAACCTTGTATTTGGACACTCGATCAATACTTACATTACCATTACCTTTGTAATTCTTGTGTAAATTTGCCTTTATTCAATGATACTAAGATTTATTTTGGTGATACACCTATCTTTTGTACCTTTAATAAGGGGTTATCATAAAGGAATGAGGTATTAATATAATATACTTGCTAAATAACCTGAGTAAAATGACCTCTAAGGTAATATACTTGCAAAATGACCTCTGAGAAAAGTGTGGAGTTTTTCTTGGCAAGCGATTTAAAAAAAAAAGATTTTTTAAAAATCTTAGGTCACCAACATGGAAATATTATTTTAAAGTCAACATGCCACATGTCAACTAAAATGCCATTTGAGATAACAAATAAAAGTGAGGCAAGATAAGGAAGTTTTGAGCTAGGGTGGAGAGTTCAATTCATTGGAGTTTGTAGCCTACACCTAAGCAAAGTAGTGTTCAAAACACACATCGCAGTTATGGAGGTGACTTAGAGCATGGTAAAGGGGAAAGGATCAAGCAAAGATCAAGAAAAAGAGTGTTACAAACAAACCACAATAATGGCATAGTTTTGAAGATGGCTCAAAGTATGATTAAGGGGATAGAATTACCTACTATCTTTTAAGCTAGGGCGATTTAAATACTACTGTGGTTCACATTCTTGTTAGGATTTACACAAAAGCAGTTAAGGGGATGACTCTCTAATTGTCACATGCTGGTGAATTACCTTTAGTTTCATGTTATGTAACTTTTAGAAGTGGACAATTTTTACAGTTAAGAATTCAATAGGACCTAGGGATCCAAAAATCCACAAGTGCATTTAATTAGGGCATAGTGTGGAGTTTAAGGGTTACTATTCTGTGACTCTTAAGTAAGCAAGAGCATGGTGAGACTTTCTACGGAGTTCTTGGAACATTCCCATCATGAAGAGAGCTTCGTCCACCACCAACAAAGGAAAAAGGACTCCTGCACCTATTCTAATGGATGTCGAATTCAAGGATGAAGAAAACACAATTACTAAATCACAAAGGGCAATTCAATTACACTTTGTGGAATTCAAGGATGAAGACAGAACCACAAAGTGTAACATAACTACCCTTTGTGGAATTTGAGGATGTGTAATTTAACGTGACGATGAAGAGACAACACATTTACCAAACTTACCAAACCAAAATGGTAACATAGTTACCCTTTGTGGAAGTTCCCAAACCACAAAGGGTATCTTAGATGGCCATTGGCCATTCATGAGATGCACTATGTTGTTAAAAGAGGATAGAAGATAAAAGAGAGAACAAGTCAACATTATTCTTACCATGGGTGCATAATCAACATTGTTGATTATGCACCCATGGTAAGAATAATGAAGGTTTAGGTGCCACAAGAAAATACAAATTGGGGGGGAGCCATCGAGATAGAGTATGACTCTATCATGAAGAAGAACATGCTTGGAAAATTATGAAGTGACCATAGAGAGACAAAAGGTCATTTGCACCAAATGGGTATATAAGTACATATATGATAGCCCAGGTGCAAGGCCCAACTCATGGAAAAGTACATATATGATAGCCCAGGTGCAAGGCCCAACTCTAAGTACATAAATCTAAGTACATATATGATAGCCCAGGTGCAAGGCCCAACTCATGGAAAAGTAATTTGCATAGGTTGATGGTTTTAACTTCCATAGACAATCACCCCAATAGCCATATTGACCATAATTTATATAGTTTTGGCCTTAGCTATAGTTGAAAGGTTATGAGAACAAGACCTCATAGATGAAGGAAGCCAAGCGTCTAAGATAGATGAAGGAAGCCAAGTGTCTAAGATAGATGACCTTGGGCTCATGCATTTTGTTTGGGGATTGAAAGTCATTGCTTACTTGTGCCCACATAAGCTCAAGCAGCAAGTGTTGAAACTTTGTAGAGTTGTTACGCCTAGTTCCTCTCCCAACAACATTATTTTTAGCATATAGGATGATTGTACCATTTTGATTAAAGCTCAAATCAACATCAATGATGGTGGCAACATTGGAGATCTAGTTCCTCTTCATGTTTGGTATATAGAGATTTGGAAGTTTTTAGTCACATTATCATTTGAAATTGGTTTGTGTGGTTTGGGCCAACTTTTGAGGGTTATTTTGTGGGACCCAAATGATGGAGTTTCCATTAGTGAAGCCTTGGGATTCTAAGAGATGTTTGGGCACCCATTGTTGTTGAGTGATGAGGGCTTGACAAGGCTTCTTGGTTTTTTGTCGAGACGGGGCTTTGAGCTATGAGTAGGCCCCTTGATGCTAAGGAAAAGCTTTTGATTATGGCTTTGGGAGCCATGTGTGTGTCGCCCTCATGGAAGTCTTGAGCTTTGAGGACATTGGTAGGTACCCATCATTGTTGGCTTCGTTGTGCTTAGGGTTGCCTAACCTTCTTCTTCGGCGGGGCCGTTAGGCCGTTTATTATTGCCGCTCCTTGGGGATTTTTTGTGGTAGATGAGCACAGGTTGCATTCTTGGATAGTCAGAGGTGAGTGTGGCCTTCATAGTAGCCCTGTGCTTTGAGCAGGTGCTCAGGGAGGAGGACTAGCTAACGTTGAAGTTTTGGCGTGGCTTTGTTTGCTTTTTTCTCTTGTGTTTTTGAGATGGCCTTTTTGGGATCCATAGTTCTATGTACCCATGGTAGAATCCTTGAGCTGTAAGAAGATTCTTGGGCACCCACTATTGATTGCCATGGATAATGGTAAGAGATCGGGGTGCTACGGTGCGGCTGGTCGAGGATGTAGAGTTGAGTGTGATTGTCGAGAGATGAGTCTTGATTGTCATTGTTGGATGGTGTACAATGCCCTTTTGACGAGCTTTGGTGAGGCATGAGGTGTGATAACAAGGGAGACTGCTAATGATGAGTATGGGACTTGAATGTACAGGGTAGCGGAGGGTGAGGCTGTGTGTATAATTTCCTCTTGGGGACATAAGAGGACTGTGGCTCTTTTGCCAGTTGACTTCCATGGTGGCCGTTTCTTCTCGCCAATTGATTTGGCAGTGAGTGGCATCAATCCACTCTTTTCCATTTATAATCTGGCCTAGTCTTCTTGAATCTATGACATGAAATCTGCACTCTAACTGGTTATTTCCTATAGATATTTTAGGAATGAAATACCCAACACTCATTAGACACATTTCATGTGAAATTTGAATGTATTTTGAGGTGTGTGGGTTTTCCAAGAGTTTTCCACGCCTCCAAGAATATGAGATTCGTGTGACCATAGGATATATGTGGGCTTGCCACCACTGGAGACCATTCTTAGTCATAATCCAATCCATATTCTTGGTGGGTTTAGAGATGAGCTTTCACTTAGGGTGTTAAGTGAGGCAAAGGCCTTGTAGGGTTCAGTAAGGTACTGGATGGTTGGGACCATAAATTACGTTCCACGTTTGCGATTTGGGAGTGCATCAATTGTAGCTAGGATTTTCATCCAATCGTGGCTCTGTCATCATTGACAGAAGCGAATTTGGATGGCTTTTAATAAATTCACTTTGAGCGCTTGATTCCCTTTATGGAGGTAGACATGATTTGTGTCCCAGTCAAGGACCAGTCACATGTGCCAGTCTCATGAAGGGTCTTCCCAAGATGTTGTCATAATCGCCGCGCAGTGATTGGTAGTAATGTGTTGGACTCATTTAAGTGGAATATTAATCATAGATTTGGTATTTTCTTCTTCCATTGGGAATATTGATTTGGGCACAACTTTAGGTGTCTTAACGCCGTGATGAAAGTCCATGACTACGAATGTGTGTCTAAAGGTCATATCACTGAGTTTAATATTGAGGTCCTTCACTAGGCCAAGGGGTTGTTTGGACGTCCCATCTGTCCCATTTGCAAGTCATAGCATCAATTTGGTGGGATCAAAGGGTGGTTGTCCCCAGTTTTCCCAACACGTCCTGTGATGATTCTCACTTCCGCACCCCCATCCAAGATGGCTGTGCTTGCATGTCCATCGTAGGAAATGGGTAAGGTTATGGTTGTGTCATCACTTTCAAAGTAGTGACCCAACGCACTTACTCAAATTGTCAGTGCGGTTTTGGGTTGTGGGTTTTTCCCATGGAGTAAATCAGGATGATGGGGCTCAGATTCATCGGAGGAATCTGAATTGTCCTTATCCTCTATGGGAGCTTGTAGTTTTCGTTCCATCCAATCCCTAAGGTTATTCCATAAATTAGGATTCCCTTTTAACAAGGTTCCAATGGGCATTTGCATTTGGGAGGAAAGAAAGGATGATAGGCCAGAAAGGTCATGTTGATGTGAGGAGCTTCCTCATGTTTAGGGCTTGGTTCATAGGTTGGACCGGCAATGGTATATGGAAGTTAAAGGTGGTCCTTATTTGATGAGTGTTGAGGTCGAGAATTAGGTGCCGTAGGAGGATAGAATACCTCAAAAAATTTGGTATGGGAACCTTGTGAGTCTGTCAAACTTTGTGTCACTGTCTGCATTATTGAGTCCTTTGATATGAACATGGGATTCGGTCTTGGCCTCCTGTAAAATAGGCAATGGAGGGTTAGGAGGCATAGGTGGGGAAAGATCTTCATTTGTTAACATCATGTTAGTGAACGGATCTTCCTCGGCCTTGAGTATAAGCTCGGGCTCCTTTTGTACACATGTTTGTAGAAGTTCAGGTTCTTATCCCAGACGTCAAGTAAATAGTTTGACGGGGGATTACGTGTCCTCGAGTATTGGTGGGGATAGGACACGTGTACTGGCGATTCTTTGAGTTGAGCCTGGCTGTCTCGTACCAGTGCTTGGGCTTGTTGAATACATTGTTTCTCCAAGATGGGGTTGGGATACATGACCATTGTCTTTGGTAATTTGGTGCAATTCCACAGGCTGCTTGTGGGAAAAAAGATGTCTTATGTGAATCGACCTGAAATAAGTGGTAGTTATGTGAATCAACCACCCAAGGTTTCACACCACTAATAGGGGATTCACCAAAATTAAAATGTGCATGTGAGTGTGTGTGTGTGTGTGTGGGAGAGACAAGGAGAGAGATAAAAGTATCCATTTTCATGTGAGTTTTATAATAGATGAGAAACATATGTGTGTGTGTGTGTAATGTAGAGGTTTAGGTGCACTTTCATATGGGGAATGGGCCTAGGCACTTTGGGCTTAGGGTCATTTACATATGTGGGTTTATGGGGCCTTGGGGGATAAAGGCGGTGGTACTCCCCTACAGTGCACATGTGGTACTCCATGTGATGAGTGCATCTCTCTTTTCTCTCTCCTCTCCCCTTTCTTGCATTGGTATCAGAGACAAGCCTTTGATCCATCTTCTTCTTCCTTTTTCTTTCACTTGTAAAAATTTCAAAAGAAAATGTATGATTCTTGATTTTCTTGATTTTCTTATCTTTTACCAACATGTTCTTGGAAATCTTGGTACAAGCATGGAAAATATTTCAAGTTTGATGCTAAGAGCCATGTCAATGGTGATCTTGAGTGATGTCCATGGCATTACGACATGATTTGGTCTCATTTTGGGAGAAAATAGGACCAATTTTGATAGCTAGACAAGGTGTGGCCAAATTTTGGTGTGTAATGACAAGGTTTGAGAGGTGTGGACCTACAACCCCTACTCCTCCTTAACTTCCCCTTTTCTCTTCCCTTCACGTTTTTTATAAAATCAGAGATTACGGGGCATGTTTTTGCATCATTAAAGCTTTGAAGAGGCTCTCGACGGAGATTAAGGTTTATTCATGATGATGATGATGCTAATCAAGTCCTCAACTTACTAATGCTTGAATTTCTTGCATTTGATACCATGAATCTCAACTATGAGACAGATACCCTTTCATATCATCATTTTGGGGCATTTTATTGAATTTAGGGTTTTTCATGAGTTTAATGCAAATGGAAACAAGATTTTGGGTTTGGTAACCCTATACGTAAGTTTTCGCCTAATATTGCCCTATTTTTAGCTTAAATACTACTAAAGTCACATCAACCAACAACATAAGTATGCCCCTTACATAGGCATGTCATAAGCATGAGCATCCAATGCATCCATGTAGATGTATATGAGCATAAAAAGTTCAATTACATATATCAATGCCAATCATAGATTTCCTTAAACCTCATATGGGCATAATCCTCATGCTTTTGCATCAAACACGTGTATCAAATGAAGCTCCATAGTCTTCAATGATCATCACAACATAGCTCCATTGCTTCATAGTCTTTAATAGTCTTTAATGGTCATGAATCACCAACATGGAAGCAACATATGCCCTCACCATGGCATTTTATATCATTCCAATGATCAACACATATGCCATAAGTAACCAATGACTTCATGAAGCATCATTCTTTAAGAAGTATAAAACCTTATCATAATAGAATCCCACAACTCATTGGGGCATGTCCAATAGCATCCAATCTTCACCACCATGAATGTGGATGGTAAGAAAACAAATGGCTGAAGCATGCTCCAAGATTTGGTCAATGCTCAAATCTTGCTCCATTTCTCCTTTTTGTCACAATTAGCTACTAATAATGATATCAGAGGAACTTTACGTTGACTTTTTCAGACTATTTTTCTCCTTTTTGTCACAATTAGCTACTAATAATGATATCAGAGGAACTTTACGTTGACTTTTTCAGACTATTTTTGCATGTGGAATCTACATCATTAGAGCTTCAAGTCGACATAAATATCATGTAATTTGGATAAGTTGTCAAGCGAGAAGTGAAAGCACACCCCTAGGCAAGACAGAGAGCTATAGGGCTTCTCAAACTGAAGATTCAGGGTGGTAAGTGGGTTCTTCCTATCATTACAGATGTACCGAGATAAAGGCCATTAAATTTGGATTTCATTTGATCAATTTATGCCCGAATTGGTAATTTTGGTAGCTTTGGCCACTCAGAAGGGATGAAACCCTAACTCAATCTCTTAGGAATTTTGGGCTGACCTAAAATTGATCATATGGGTTGAATCCTTGCTATTAAAGCTTCACAATGATCTCTTGTTTCCATCAATCAAATTTTGGAAGGTCGAGTTACCACTATTTTAGTACATGTAGTAGCCATGGTTTTGTGGGTGATGAAGTGATGCATACTTCCCATAGGTGGAGCAAAGTTTATGAGCAAATGGAATCAATGGTCTTTCTTTGCGCAATTGTTGACATGCATAAATGTGTTTGCAATTTGGCTTCAAGATAAGGAATTATGCAAGTTGGATGCCCAAGAGAATGAGTTGTGGTGGGTTGATGGTAATGTGAAATCAGCCTTTGAAACGGAAGAGTGGATAAGGTGATGGGATAGATATATTTTTATCTATCCCATCACCTTATTTTTATATTTTTATCTATCAAGTGTTCTCACAACAACCTCAATGTTGAAAAGATAAAACAAGTGGATTCTTTTCTTGTGTTGGTTGTACAAAGGATTGGTATGAAATGAAGCTATGGAAAGAATCCTTCTTTGTGGAGCAAGGCAGATGAATTAGGAAGATTTTACATATTTCTTGGTTCAAAACTTTGTTCCTTTACATGATATAAAGTTGGTTGGCAACAATCAATGTATGAATCTTGTGAAAAATGGTGTATTATGAGACTATTCCAAGAAGTTTTGGTATCTCTCCTTCTTCATTCATGACTATGACACGAACGAAGTAGTGAAGAAGTTTGTTGATGGGCTACATCATGAACTTCGAAGTGGGATGCAATGTATATTGAATGAAGTGGAAGGATGTTACCTATAAGAGGTTATGATGTTTGCATGGATTCTAGATTTCCATGTAAAGAAGATTCTACCATTTGATCCTTATGTTGTCAACAAACAAGGGAAGGCTACATGGTACATGTATGCTAAGACAAAGGAGGATTTCTTGGAAGATGCCATTGGCATTGATACTTTGGACAAAGAGCTACAATTCAATCAACCTAAGGAGGTGTTATACTTGGATGGTCAAGGTTATTCATGCTATGGGTTGATTCAGAATAGTGTCCAAAAGGGTATGGTTATGATCCTTGAGCATCCGGGCATATGCGTGCATGATGGAATGCTTCAGCCCATCATGAGAGATTTGGGTGTCAAAATGAATAAGAGAGGTGACCCACTCACTCAATATTATGGTCATTGTTGCATGGATTATGATTATGTAGGACTTTTATGAGTTCATTGTGGTATCCACGGGAGCAATACGCTTATTGAAATTTCTAGGAAGCCATACACTCAAGTGCATAAGGTTTTGGACATTATCTCATGTGCCGGTGATATTTTGATGTGCACATATCTTTTTCCTATGATGTAAACTTTCACATGTGTTGATTTGGTGGCTCTTTGTGAGCCAATGATGAGCTTTGTGATGGATGGAAATGCACAATCCATTGATGGTTGTGTGGACTCTCAAGCCTATTTCACCTTTCTCATAGACTTTTCGCACTTGCCTTTGTGATGCATGGATTGATGATAGTTATGGGGGCAACATACACGTGGATTGGCACGAAGTTTCTTGTGTGGTGACTCATCTTTTGTTTGGGTTGATATGGAGTCCTCCTTAAGAGATATTGGGGGCATGAGATGGTGGAATACATATATGCTATACAGGGTTGATATGGAGTCCTCCTTAAGAGATATTGGGGGCATGAGATGGTGGAATACATATATGTGTGGTGACTCATCTTTTGTTTGGGTTGATATGGAGTCCTCCTCCTTAAGAGATATTGGGGGCATGAGATGGTGGAATACATATATGCTATAAAGGTGGATGGTTTTGCTTTGGGCACTACATCTTTGATAGACACTACTTGTGATGAGATTTCTCATGGATGATATCTTAGTTGAGGTGGATATATGGATGTGGTTCTGGGAGATACACACACTTTGTTTTTTGCATGGATGTATCTACTAATATGGGTGCATATGATTCTCCTCTCTATGTGGAGAAATGGTCAAGTGATGCATGTATCCATGAGTATGATGACTTTCAGGAGGATTTGGATGCCTATGTTCATGAAGGAATGGATAGCTGTGCATTTGCTCATGGTGTGGAGATATGTGATTCTCATAGTGTGGACAACTATGTTTTAGATTTGCCTATGGAGGGGTGTTACACATGCATTGATTGCTAAGGATAGCCATGCTTGGGATTCACCTATGGATGCATTGAGAGGAATGGTCTATGGACTATGTATGTGAATCTAGTTTATGATGCTTTTTCAAGCTTGGAGTGGAAAGTGTATAATTGTGAGCTTTATGAGACCATTTTATGTGTGGATTCCTTATCAGAGTCCAATGGTGATGAGGATCATGCTTATGATGATTGTGACGATCGTACTTTGCATACGTGGGTAGATTACAGGTGCTATGCTCATTGCATAGAGGATGAGGATCATGCTTATGATGATTGTGAGGATCGTACTTTGCATACGTGGGTAGATTACAGGTGCTATGCTCATTGCATAGAGGATGACATAAAGAGATTCCTACCTATGGAGAGTTTTTTGGATTACCATAGAACTACCACTTATCAATGAGGAAAAGGATGCCTATGATGATGCATAAGATGGTAGTGTTGATGATGCAGATACCCGCCTATGAAGATGATTGCTCTGCTTGATGGTGGATCATGTGATAATGATAGTCTTGGGGTGATGGTGGAGCATGTGATGATAGTCTTGATGATGGAGATACCCACTATGATGATGTATGCTCTATGCTTAATGGTGGAGATTTCTGTATGCTTGGTGCACATGTCACTTATGGTGGTGAGATGGGTGTTTGCATCATTAAGAGCAGTGAGCATGTGTATTTGAATTATCACACCCATG
>NC_141084.1:5240000-5397500 GCF_041138505.1 Cibotium barometz
GGCATGGATGTAGGTTGGCACAGCAGCGGCCATGACCATGGAGGTTGGCAAAATCTTGCATTAATCCATGATGATTATCCTATATCATCTCAGCTTTATGATCACTCCATTACATTTGGTATCAGAGCTCTTAGCTTAGATGTTGATGTTTTGGATTAGAGATGATTAGGGCTTTATCAATTTTAGATTAATGCTTTTACATAGTTTTTAAAATTTTTTTGATTCTATTTTGAGTGGATTAGCAATGGGATTAATGGTAATCATTTTTAGATATATGCTAATCACAAATTTCAAAAACCCTAATTCTTGCATATATTTGAGAGAATCTTGATTTTTGAATTAAGGTTTTCAACTATTTTCAAAGTGATTTGCTTGGATCTCTTTCATCAAATCTATTCATAGACCTTAGCTTCCTTTTATATTTGCCTAGTTTGGGAAATCTTGGCAGTCTTAGAGGATATTGAAGGTTGCTTTGCAGATTTTGGTGAAGTTCTTATCAAAGTTGTGTAGTAGATCTATGCAAAGTTGCTAGAGAAAGTTGGTATAGTTCCAGTTGTGTAGCAGATCTATGCAAAGTTGCTATGCAGAGTATTGTTTACAATTTTGTTGGTGCAAATTTATAAAGAAATGTAAAGATAGCATAGAAATCAAATCTTAAAACAACATTGAGTGGTTCCTGATTAAACCTTTCACTTTTTCACCGTTTTCTTATTGCAAGGAATCCATGTTGTGTAAACAATTTGCCAAGAAAGATTAGAGAGGATAAAACACTTGGATTGTAAGCAAAATATGCCAAGATTAAATTAGTTTGGATTTAATCAAAGTGATTAAATCTAGTTTAGATTTAATCAAAGTGATTAAGAACAAATCTTGTAAACCTTTAAGGAATTAGCATGATTTTCTTATAAATATTGAAAAAGGTTGCATCACACTTGATGATTAAAGTGGAATCTTGCTTCAATTTAATGGTTTCCTACAAATCTTATTCTTCTTGTGCTAATTTTGATGAGATGAGATGAGCTTAGACTACAACCATTACGTATAAAGTACAACATGCAAAGTAAGGCTTAGGTGTGGTGGCTTAGAAACAAGGTTATAGTTGACTAAGCTTCATTAATAGTGAGAACAACAAGATTGCAAGGTCTTGAATAGGAAGCTATCAAGGCCAACAAAAAAGATCTCATTGGGTATCGAACCCAAACCACTAGAAGGCTAGTGTGCACCTTAGACCACAAGACCCAACGACTGTTAGGGAAAGACAAACATCATTAGTTGACTTACAATCCATAAGGGTGTGGAGCAAGTAGCATAATATATTATGGTAACAAGATACAAGGGGTCAACTAACAGAAGACCATAACTCAGACTAAATCACCATACACATGTATGAGAGAAGATGTAAGCTTGAGTGTAAGATTTTAGCCGAATCATGCAAGAAGATTGATTGACAGAAACACTTGCTAAACAATAACATTGAGGACTTGACCTTGTCTAAGACCCAATCATATTTGAAGCCTAAGAGGCAAGAGCATACAATACCCACTGTGACTAAATGTAAACAAAGACACAAGCTAAGTAAAAGCAAACATAGTTTTGAACAAGGACTGATCTCACGGGGCTGCATGCTTCATCAACAAGCTAAGGATTCAGTGTGGGAGATAGTGGGCCTTTGTATTCAACGAGAGGCTACAAACATGCCTAGTATGAAGGAATTTCTTTGGTTTCATCACCACCTTCTCCACTCAAAATTCCACTTTAACGACAGCTCCGTATGCCACAGCCTCATCTGGGTTGGCACCCTTGATGGGTTCCTTCCCATCACAGTAGTTCCACCTGCAAAACTGAAAGTAGTGTATGCAGTGGTAAACCAATGATATTTTGACAAGAAAGAACATAGCCCTTGTGTAGTAGCCACTCAAGGAGAAACGACACAGTAGAGAAAGATGGCCTACATCTTGGCATGGAAACGATGCTTTGTGATTTCTTACAAGTCAAGCACATAGATTTGAATAATAGTCTAGAAGACAAACTAGCGCAAGGACGCAAGCCAAGAAATTGGATTAGACAGCCCTATCCATGACTTCTTCTACATCAATCCCCCAATTCAAATCACTCTAGACAAGGAATGAGGGATGGAAAGTAGTGGGGCAAATCAATCTTAATGGATCAAAGAGATGAACTTTTGAAAATAGCTAAGAAGGTAGCGGAAGGAAAAATCCTAAAAAGCATCACAAGCTCATAGGGGTGAGAGGAACATACCAACTAGGATCCATAGGACGATTCGGGCTACATTAAAATTGAAGACATGCTAAAACCTTTGATTCACATCACTTTAGACAAGAGACAAAAATTAGTGGTGGCAGATCAATCTTGATGGAGGATCAAATAGATAAACTCTTAGAAATGGCCAAGAAGGTAGTGGAAGGATGATACAAGCCAAGACCTAAATCAATGAACCCCTTCCAAGAAGGTAGTGGAAGGATGATACAAGCCAAGGCCTAAATCAATGAACCCCTTTGAAAGAACTGCAAGAATACCCTAACCCAATGAGGAGGTCTTGAGGTTAGAAGTGGTGCAACCGATCAAACTAGAAATAGAGGTACTTCCATGACTAATCTTATTGTTTCCACGTGGGATAACTTTGACTAGGTGACTTGGCACTATACCATCACTCATTTCAAAACAAAAGACACGACCACTCACGAGACGATGACCTTCCAATATATTTTCTGGTCCATTGTGATAGACTATCATTATTGCTCTCCAATTAGCTCCCGCCTCATTGGCCATAAAGCCATAAAAGTTTGGTTTATGAAAGCCTTTGTGCACCATAACATCATTGATCATCTCCCAGAATAGAACGTGTACCATTGTGTTTTCTTTTATTTTGCAAGAAGCAATTATCATAAGCTCTTGCAAGTTGCATGCCATCATATAACAATTTTAAAAAAGTTGTAAAGAAGTTCATTATTTTATGGACTTTTACAAGACCATATTATACCTTGGATCACATACATGTGCAGCCATTGTTGTCCATCCCTGCACATGCCTGACATGATCAAAACAAACTTAAGCCCTTTTTAAATCACCGTCTCCTATTTGATGCATATGATTCACTAACTCTAAACCTGATTTTGCGAGCCCTGTGGTGGTTGACATTTTAAACATGTAACACCACTCCGACTCATCCAAAACTTGCTCAGAAAATTGACTACCATGGAAGAACTCAAAAGCACATTGTCTCTTCAAATCTAGGATACTAGACTCTACACCTTGCACTATATCATTAATTCTAGAAGCACATACCATCCTCCTGAATCTACAAGAGAATGGGAAAACTTAACAATTTATATAAAATTATGTTAAGAAGCATAATCATACAATAATCAAATCAATATGGAGTTCAATTTCCTTTGACATTAAATTAGGGGATGCACGTGTTCCAATAATAGAGACAACTCCATGTTACTAATATATGATCCATCCCTCATATGTTTTCTAACAACTGTGTCCAATACAAGTTATTTTGTGATATCCATTTGTATCTTCCTTGGACCCCCTATAGCAACCTCTGAAATTGCTTCTTGCACAAGTTCTCTTATCTTTTGCAATGCTAGCCTTAATGTGTCCCTTTGCACCTCATGTAAATGTTTCCCCTGATGTATCATCAATTTTACTCATATACAGGTCATCAAGCATACAATAGTACACTGTAGCATAACACGTGCTTCTGCATATAGGTTTGGTCTTACAGTAGAAACAAGCTAGAGAGCCATGTCCATCCGATGTTAAGCCAAGCATGGGAAGCTTTTATGTTATCTTTCCTATTATTTTAAAAAATACAAAGTCTCAATAAATACTTTTATCAATCAATGTTTGAAGAAATTGAACTAAGGTATAAAGCTTACCAATCCATGATGTTCTATTCGCATCGGTGTGTCATTCATAGCCATGCTTCCACACAAGAGATAAGTGCACTCAAATAATCCCCCCACAAGAACTCTTTTGTACTACAGTGAGAAACTTTACGTGACTCTCCACAAGTTTCACCTAAAAATGGCCACCATCATGTTCTTACTCCATTCCTTGCATTGGTGAGACTGATGGAAGCCACATTGCCATTGTAAATTTGTGGAATCTCTTCCAATTTGTCAATATGTATGCATGCTAATAACATTCTGTGAAGAACACTTGCATGAGATTCCTCAGATAGTAAGTATTTTACCACACTCTGGCGGCATGCTTGTTGTAGTGTTTCTTGACTCCCCTATTGGAACCGCTAGGTATTCTATTGTTATATCTTTATTAAAAATATAATATGGTTTCTCTTTAGCGGGTCTCGCTGATTGGATACATATAAGATGATCTACACCATCATCTGCTGGTTTGATTGCAAAAACCTTTAACTTAGAATGAGTAGATAACATTCCAACATAATCATCAGATTTACAAATATAAAAACACCATTACACAGTCCTAACAATAGGATCACGCTCTAAACCTCCTACAAAAATGTGAAATGTTATATTCTCCATCTCAATAAACAAGAACATAAACTAAAAGAAGATATGAGAGAAAGAGATCTGTGTTTGTAAAGTACTATGTCTCAAAAAACACAAATGAAGATAACCACAAATGCACAATGAGCTACAAAAAACAGATTTGACTTTTAAACAATAGATCCTAATATATTTAATATATATATATATATATATATATATATATATATTACTAACAATCATAAAAATATTCTTCAATAATTATAAATAATATCATCAATATACAAAATCCAAAGTTCATTTTTAATGAGAATATTTGGTATTAAATATATACATAATTAACTCTCATATATATACTATTTTTAATTATAAATATTATTATTTTATTCAATCATAATTAAAAAATCCTCCCTAATTTTTTCTCCCTCTTTTAATCTCTTTCTTTTAAATTATTTTAATTACTTTAAATTAAGTGAAAAAAATATTGTTTTAAGATAAGTGAGATAAAGAGAAAGAAGAGAAGAGAGAGAGAGGAGAAAAAAATATTGCTTTAGGATAAGTAAGAGGGTGACCTTATTAGGTTGCCCCTTACTAATAAGAGAGACCTTAGTAAGGGTGACCTTAATAGGTTGCCCCTTACTAAGGGTGACCTTAATAGGTCACCCTCACTACTAAGAGAGACCTTAAAAGGTTTAAGGTCGCCTGTAGTGAGGGGGTGACTAAATAGGGGGCAACCCTACCCGGTCGCCCTAGTGAGGGCGACCTTCGTAATAATAAGGGTGTGGTCGCCCTTAGTGAGGGAGACCTTCGTGGATCACCCTTACATAGTAAGGCAACATCCCTCCCTCTCTCATCCTCCCTCTCTTGCCCCCCTCTTGTTCTCCCTCTTGTGCCTCTATCGCCCCTCTCTCTCTCTCTCTCTCTCTCTCTCTCTCTCTCTCTCCCCTTGCCCTCCCTCTTGTGCCTCTATCGTGCCTCCTCTCTTGCCACCCTCTCACCCTCCCTCTTGTGCCTGTATCATCCCTCCTCTCTTGCCCCCCCCCTCTCTCTCTCTCTCTCTCTCTCTCTCTCTCTCTCTCTCTCTCTCTCTCTCTCTCTCTCTCTCTCTCCCGTGTGTGTGTGTGTGTGTGTGTGTGTGTGTAAAAGAGGACACTCTCACTACCATTCTGCCACCCATTGTGGGGTAGAAATGGCTAGTGGGATTGCCCTTGGGATGACATGGACCCACCTGGGTTCAAGTCTCTCCGTCGATTGGTCTCTCTAAATCAATAAAGTTGACGTTAAGCGGCTCTCTCTCTCTCTCTCTCTGTGGCCAATGACTACCCCCTCTTTCTTCTCTCTCTCTCTCTCTCACACACTTCTCTTTCTTCTCTTCCTCTCTCACTTCTCTGTTCTTACCCTTGTTATATAAGTAAACTTCTCTTCTCCTCACTTTTCTCTCTTTCCTTTTCTAAACCCTAAACGTTTTCCTTCTCTTCTCTCTTTATTGTTTTTCTCTTTTTTAAAAGCAAACTTTGCTTCTCTTACTATTTTCTCGCTCTCGTTTTCATCCTAAACCCTAAAAGCTTGCCTTGTTTCCTCTCTTTATCCTTTCTCTCTTTGTCCCTTTCTTCTTCTTTTGCTAGTTGACCTTGCATTTTTCTCTCTTGTTTCTTTCCTTCCTCTCATTTTCTCCCTTTATAACTTGACTTTGTCTCTCTCTTTATCCCTTTATATCTTTCCCTTGTCTCTCTCTTCTTGATCTTATGATTATTTTTCACTTTCTTTACCTATCCTCTTTCCTTTCTCTTTTAGTCCTCTTCCCTTCTAGTTTAAAACTCTCTCCTACTCTTCTTTCTCCTCTCCCTCTTGTTTTACATCTCTTTATTTTTCTCCTTTCTCTTCTCCTCTCTTTCTTATCCTCAATATGGCTCCTTCTCAACTCCAAAGAGGAAAACATGTGTTTTTAATGTTCAACGATACAAAAGTAGCTATTGGCACCATGTTACATGTAAACTGCAATGTTGATATCGTGCATGGAGTTCCTTTACCGTATGAATATTTGGCATATTAATTGAATATGTTGAAGTAGGAGAAATGTTGAAGTAGGAGAAATATTGGCACCATGTTACATGTAAACTGCAATGTTGATATCGTGCATGGAGTTCCTTTACCGTATGAATATTTGGCATATTAATTGAATATGTTGAAGTAGGAGAAATGTTGCTTCCTTTTCCTCTCAAAGATGGTAATGTATCCACATTAAATCAAACCAAAGGGTATATCATTTTATGGCCAACAAGAGATTGTGTAAGTATTTTTATATCTGTTCTTTCCTCGTTAATTATATTTATTTTTATTATTTTACTTAAATTGTATATGTCATTGCATTTAGATTGATCCGCACATAATGAATACACAACATGTAATTAAATCTCTAAAGTGTGGACAACACTTAAAGACCACTGCTACCGGACAAGCAAGCCAAGAAGTAACAAGCATGAAGAAGAGGAGGAAAACAATGCAAGAAGAAGATGATGATGATTGGGCACCTCCACGCGAAGAAATCCAAATTGATCATTTAAATCTATAAAACAAGTGCATCTTTGAAATCCATGAAAGAAACAAAGGAAGTAGAAGAGGTGAAAGAGGGAACTGAAAAAGAAGGCAAGAATGAAGACCACTTCATGGTGGTTACACATGCAACTTGTCTGTAGCTTGAACTTCTATAAGACAGTCTAAACAGAGTAAAGGTAAGTGCTATCCACTTTGTAATTAATATTGTAAAAGGTCTTATTTTTGAGTGCTAAGCACAAAATCTATATGTATATTGCAGGTGAAAAGATCCACTCCTTTGCCACCTATTCCCTTGTGCAGACTTGTGCGTAACCCCTCCATAAGAATGGTGCAATTTAGGTATAAGAAACTTGCAAGAGAGATCTACACAAATGGCTATGTTGCCTATAGGTATAGGTTCAGTTGCTATGTCTCCTCATCCCACAATCCTGTTAGAGAAGTATCATACAATAATGTTAGTAGATGGAATGACATATAGCAAATGAAAAATGAGGAGTTCGAGAATGTGATCAAAGACATAGAGTGGGAATTATTGTCTAAGAAGATGTTTTATATGTGGGACGGTAATCATCACGTTGTGACATGGATGGAGGATGAAAGATCCCTGCCCCCTCCACGCAACAAATTCAGGGGTGCTAGCAGCGGAAGTAGCATTTCTTGCACAGGGTAGAGCCTCTCACTCGGGGCCTCGCCCATGGATATCCGGACAAGAGACTAATCTCTCGGTTCTTCCAAAACCGAACCTGGAAAAACTTCCCTTGCCCAGCAGACATAGGCGATTCCTCCCAGGATAATTTTATTCTAACATAGTCAAGGTCATCACTAACCAAACTGATCCGACTGAACTCGTAAGTCTCATGGTCGGATCAAGGAAAAGACTTGCACTTGGATCATAGAGTCCAATGCTTTTTTCCTCATTAAGAGGCACAGCCATTGATTCTTTTCCATAGAACAAGGGTTATCCAAGATTTACTTCAATTATCATAACTTAACAGAATTGAGTCTCATTTTTAGGGATCCATCAATCCAGCCTAACCCCATCCAATCCCATTGGTTAGCCAACCGCCCAACCACTATAGTGATAGGATCCATTTAGAAATTTGGTTATGTTTTGCCCCGGGTACTAGGGAAAAGAGTTCACAGGCCCCCTAGCCGGCGCTTCAAGAAAACTTCAAGATAGTCACACCACTTACACACCCAATATGAAATTGCATGTTTCATAGATTCAACCATCTTTAAAACAATCTTTTAATGAAACCATAGTATCACTAATCATAATCCTCCAAAATACCCATCTTGAATTCTAATTCCTTCATGGGTGTACCAATGGCATCATTGGCAACCAGAACACTCACCACCTGTTCACTTAGGGGTCTTTTCAATATTTCCTAACTCATAGTACCCGGAAATATATTCACTTAAGAAAATCTAGATGGACTCTCTGTTGAAGATCAGTAAGATCAACCAATAGATCTGTATAAAAGAGTCATGGACTCATCCGTTGAGGGACCAGCAAGGACAATCAACCAGATCCATGCCTGGGTTCAGAAAACAACCCTAACATCTTGTTCCATTTTCTTCCACGATGCACACGTGGGTATCTTCGACGACCTAGAGCCCGAGCACTGTATGGTCAGCACCCTCTAGGCTCCTTTGTAGGTCACCTAGCGCTTCACTCATAGACCGCTTCCTTGGTCCCTCATCCATCGTACCCAGAAGCTCACCATTTAAATCGAACCGAGGCTAGTCAAGACCTCGGTCGACCTTGCTACGCGAGACGTTCTCGGTTGACTCTCCGTCAGCTGTTGCAACTTTATCACTTAGGTCTCCATGACCTCATTCACAAGATGGTCAAAATGCTTCCCCAGTACTCTTGACATAAAACAATCATTTAAAAACAAGTCATAAATACAGTTTCTAACAAACTCTCATCTTTTCACATTGTTCCACATCATTTCTTGTTATTCCACATTCTTCTAAATCAATTCACTTTGCTTATTCCACATCCAGTCATATCTATTCCCATCATCCTTCATCCATTCTCATCCAATCATATCATATTACATCTATCCACTACCAAAATTTACTCTTTTCTCATAATCAATTAATTATGCATAATTACAAAAAAAATTATTTCTCATGAATATGATGAAAATCATTCTTTTTGCATAGGATGTCCAATCCTAGAATATGGTAGGAAGTCCTCTTTTAGCATTATGCATAAAAATAAGATATGTATTATTTTCTGAAACTTTTGCCATAGCTTCGCTACTATTACTTATAATTCTCAATTTTTTTTTCTAAAGAATAAAAGCTTCTAATGAAAATATGATAGTAGTTCCTCTTTTATGCTTAAATTCAAACTATGAATTTAAATCATAATTTTAACCATAATCATAAACTTAATTATGATTATTCCACTAGATTAAGCTAATTTCATTATTTCTCTTTTTTCAAATTGATAGGATAATCTATTTCTCATTTGTTTGCCATAGGATGAATGAAGTGGGCTATGTTTCATTGTCTCTTGTGGACAAAGTATGCCTCATTAGGGTGCTTGGATTAGGAAATAAAGAAACAATTAGGAAGCACATAAGAGCGATGAAAAAGGCATGGATGAAGAAGCACGCCGCGATGCAAAAAAAGGGTCGCCCATCTTGGTACAAATGTGAACTTTTAGAGCTATCCCAAATAGTATTCTAGGTACAATATTTATATGGCTTAGTAGAGGAATAAATAATTGTTACATTCCCGTAACGCCGCTACGGGCATTACCACAAGAGGGGACGGCCTCTGGCTCACCACCCAGCCATAGAGGAAGAATGAGGATTGCCCCTCATCCCCCAGCACTCCGGTTCAGCCCTAGACTTTGAGTTTACTTCTTAACACTCCGTTTAAGTCAAAACTCACCAGATACAGTAGGATTTACCACTAAGCTCTCCAGCTTAGTCTTTTATCCTAACTTAGCCCGAGTTTATGTACACCTCATATGTCGGATCCGATACTAACAACAACCAGGCTCATCTGGAGTGAGATACTCCTCACTATTGCCATGTAAAACCTTATTAAATCCATGGAATGCTCCACTCATTCCCAAGGGGTCATACGACTTATAGGGTTTACACGCACATGAACTTTGTAAGCAACATAGCCTGTCATGCAATATTACAATTGCTTATGTAGGAAAGTAATATATTTTCTAAATTCATATGGTAGCAACTAAAATGTGCTCACAATCGCACACTTATGTTGAACATAGGCAAGACTACACTTGCAAAATGCTATAGGGCGTCCCCCATGCATGAAACTGTCCAACCAAACTAGTCTTACTGCTAACCTCTAGATTTAGATCACTCCGGAACTAAATCACTCTATTAGCACTAGCACACCATCATGGTCTTGCTACCTAGAGCTTCTCCGAACTCTGTAACTGGGTTTTATCCCAACTCATGGATATATTTGTAATTGTCAAAGTTTAAATTTTATCTTGCACACTTTATCACTACAGACAAGTGTACATACAGACCTGCCAAAGAGTCAAGTTACATGCACAAGCCTTGGTGTCCCATTCCACCAAGACTACAATCGATTCCGTGAGAACTTGATGTCCCATACCATCAAATTACCACCAAACCAATTGATGTGACATATAAAAAGGCTCTTTCCTCCCTCGAAAGATCACCACAAACTCTCGAGCAGTGGGATGTCGACGCATGGCAATTAAACAAAAAGAGAAAACCATGCTAGTAAGTTTAAGAACAGTTCTCTTCGTCGATCAACTTCTATAAGGGCATTGAGCATTACATCTCAAGACTATACCCCTTCAGATTTACCTTTGATTTTTATAAATCAATCCTAAATCTGCTATTATTATCTAGGCGTACGCTAATCCTTCAGATTAGTACTCCTAGATAAACCATTCAGTTGAGTACTGCTAGCAGCACTACTAGCCCCTTTATCCCAAGTAATACACACCTTAGGGATTATTTTTACAAGGCAATCTACGTGACTTTTATGGTCAATACTTGCTCAGCTTAAATTTAGTCTCTCCGAACCAAATGTGTGATCACCACATGTGTTATTCTTGCGGCGCTACGGCCATAGACGTGTTCACTAGGCACAACGGCCATAGAACGGCTCTCTTTCGAAGGATTCGGCACTACGTCCGTGGGATTTGTCTCTCTCTTAGCACACGGCGCTACGGCCGTGTGCGGTGGGTCTCGTTCGTGGAAAACGGGCACTACGGCCACACGGCACGACGGGTTTCGATGAACTCCGAATTGAAAGATCACTACGGACCTCACTCTAAGATTACTTCAAATCTTAGAATAATAGACCTCTAGGACCATGCACAAGTGCTTGCATCTCTACGGACCTAGCATAATACACTTTGGTTGTTAAGCACAACACAACACTGCGGTTGTTTAGTACGTCCTGATCCAAGAGATCATCTCATGATTCTAGGACCATACAAGTAGTGTCAGATTATATCACTAAGCCTCAAAACGGGCTACGCTACAACATAATTGCTACTGCGTGTGGCTACGCACCGGCGATGCAAAGATAACTCGATGTCGATGTTGTGTTGTGTAGCCACACACACACACGGTATCTATGGCAATAACGGTGTTGCGGGTGGCTATGCACTCACGACATGTATGTCAATGATAGGGTGCTGTGTTGCAAACCGCGTTCTCTTTGTGGGATCCTTGGCTTTGGAGGGCTGAAAAATGAACTCGCAGCCACAGAGAAGGCTTCCCGCAACCCCCCGTTTCCCAAGCTGCCCAACACATACATTTAAAGCATGCGAGGAGGTTTCTTTCCGTGGGAACTTCCCCAACATTAAAAAAAAAAAAAAAACAAAAATTTATTAAGGTTCAAAACCTTATCATCATCCCGGTGCTCTCGCGAGGCAGCTGCTGGCGCTTGGCTTTTTTTCTGCAACGTTTCTGGGCTGGTGGGGCTGGCCGGCGTTGTGGCTACCTGGCCACCGCTGGCTGGCCGGTGCGCCGCCTGGCTGGCTGGCCACCGCCTGGCTGGCCTGGCCGGCGGGGCTGGCCGCCCAAGGCTGGCCGTGGCCAAGGCCGCCCGCTGGGCTGGCTTGGCCCTGGCACCTGGCCGCTGAGGTCGCCCAGACAAACGGCGCACGCAACAACGGGAGGGGATCATCAAACTGTGCCTCACCTCAACAGCTCAGGCCTCCCTCGACTCCCCCACTTTCGCGTACGCAGCAACGGGGCTGGGGCTGCTGGTCTTCGCCCCCCCCACACACTCGCGTTTTTTTATATCGTGGGGTTGGTCTGCGCCTATTGTACTCTTCGCCTTCAGCAGCAGCTCCACACAATGCAAGCTTCAACGAAGCTTCTTTCACAGACAGTGGGGCTGCTCTTCGCCCCTTCCACCTCCCCCGCACACAGTCTAGAGAAAGGGGACTTCTTTCTTTGAACAAATTCAACGATTCCTTCGCAGCAGCCATTCAACGCAGAGAAAAAAAAAACAAAACAAAATAAAACGAGATGCTTTGCTTACCTGCGATGCTGCTTGCTGTGTGTGACGGGGAGAGAGAGAGAGAGAGAGAGAGAGTTCTTCCCCTCCATTCTTCCATGGCTGCCTCCCTCCACACCCTCCATTCGAGATAAGGATAAGGAGACGAATGGTCGAAAACCATCGAGTGGGCTCCGGTCCCCCGGTCACGCGCGGGCTCTGACAATCCCATCGAACCATGCTCTGATACCAGTGTTACATTCCCGTAACGCCGCTACGGGCATTACCACAAGAGGGGACGGCCTCTGGCTCACCACCCAGCCATAGAGGAAGAATGAGGATTGCCCCTCATCCCCCAGGCTATATAGTGTGTGGCCTGCCATCCACACTAGCCTGGCCGCCCATGACTCCGCATGGGCGTCCTCTCCCACTGAACCCCGGACATGGCCATCCGGTCTGCCGTCGGTCACAGGCATTACAGCCTACGTGACAATAATTCTAACATTTTTAATATAAGATTAGCATCTATGTATTCTCATACTAATGAAGTAACATGTGAAATATAGGATGAGTATGCTACCACTATAGAAACTGTGCCCCTTCCCTTGTAGATGCCTTGCCTACAAAGGAGTTTGAAGATAAATGGAGAACTGCATTTTATAAAGATGAGAGAAAGTGGAGGCATGCTACTAGACGGTTAGCTGTGATTACAAACCTTGCACAAGGATATGGTTTCTTTGAGTAAGAAAACCTGTGTTCTTCCCTCTTAGTCCTTTTGATAGACAACGGTATAAATTGGTTTTAATGTTGCGGTTTGATTTTGGTGTTGTGTGTTGCAATCGACTAGTGCAAGTAAATTGGGATAACCAAATTGTTTGATGGAGGATAAGTTTTATAGCTTAGCATCATCCAGCACATTGCCAAATGACTAGAACGCTATGATTTTAGATATCTTGATTGATGGAGATTCTCAGAGGCTAAAGGACTTGTAAATCCCAAAGAGTAAGTGATAATTATTTTTCCTATTTTCTTCATATATACAAAGCACTGTATCTTGTATCAATAACAATTTCAATGGCAATGCAGCAAATGCAAGTTTATTCAGATATTGGCTAAGACGAGAAGTGATATGGCATGAGATTGAAGCACAAGGTGTGGCAATTCTTACAGAAATTATAGTTAAGTACCAAATATAATTTTCAAATGCATTTTTAAGGAGGACCTCACTGATCTCAAAAGAATGTGTTTTAGAAAGCTGTTTGAGAAAATGGTGGGATCCTTGAAAAAACAAGGCGTGGTAGCTTTAAATCATATTGTCATCAAAGTTACTAAGCATGCTGTATTCAAGTGCTTTATTGTGATCAAAGCTACTAAGCGTGTTGTATTCAAGAGCGTAACAATCTAGAAAGACCACGCACTACTTTATTGTGTTCTTGTATTCGTAATTTTAACAAAAATAATTGTATGTAAATGGATTCGTAAGTGCCATGCTGAGAATTATACTACAATTGTGCCAGCCATCACAAATGAGTGGTGAGATCTAGGACATGAGAACACAATGCATACATAGAAACAATTTTGAGAACTTTGGGATGTAGTAGTGTATAAGATAAATCCACTAAGATAAATCCACTATTCCTTAACTTTTCAAATGGCAAATTTCCTAGGAGAGAAAAGGAGATGTACACTTGGGCTTGTAAATTAAAGCAATATAAGATGGTATGTACAATATATCTACTCATGCTAGTAATTAGATTTTTTAGTGAATTTCTAATATTATATCTTATATCTTTTTGAATCGTGATGTATATTGTGAAGACTCAAATTCTACGTAACTAATCATATCTTCAAGTAAAGGAAAAATAGCTTATGGAAAATCAAGAGGTTGATGAAGACAAAGAGGATGATGATGATGCGGTGGCAAAAGTGCTAAATAAGGATGCCACAAATGAAGACGAACAGGATGATGATGATGAAGTGGCAAAAGTGCTAGATAAGGATGCCACAAATGAAGAGGAAGAAAAAAATGTAGGAGGAGAAGAAGATGACAAGGATGTTGCCACTGCACATTAGAGTATGATGATAGCGATTCTGACGAGGATGACATTTGGCCCATCAAGACACCCCCAAAAATTGACAAAGCAGATCGCGTTACAACAAAGATAGGCCACTCTTTTACTTGTGAATGATTACTTTTATTATTAAATAGTTGTATTACTAACATAGATGATTTGGTTATGGGTGTAGATAAGGTTAGAAAGAGGTGAAATGCCAAATACACCATTTTGACATAATAATCCACCTAACCTAGGTGTTTTAGCACCAATCCAAATGAATTTTCTAGGTATGATTTTCCTAAATAGTAATGACAATGTAATGTATATGTGTAGTGAATGTACTTACAAAATCTATGCTTTCGTAGGAGTGCCTCATGGTATGATAAGTACAGTAATCCTTGATGTTCCAAGCTTGTTTGCAACATTAAAGTTCAAGTTCCTCTACTGTAGAAACCTCAGCGCTCACAAATGTACTAATAAATTGTGCATCACATGTGTAATGATAATTAATGTGCATCTTTTATATCATTCTTAACAAACTCTTGTTAACATGGTGTAGCAGGACATACTTTTGTGCATGTGTAGGGGGTCCTTTCAAGATAGCCCACACAATTCAAAACCAAGAGTCCAAAGGAGCTAGCACATCTTCAAGATATTTTACAAAGTGTGAAAGAGGCAAACCAAACCTTTAATATTAAAGGTGTCAATATAAGCACAGGATTTGATTATATTGTAGTGAGATTGTCCAACACGAGGTTCCATTTATGGCTTCCCCGATGACGTTATCCCACCATGGAATCTCTGTACATGTGAGTGATCAAGATAAATTTTTCAACATTAAGACCTTATGTGTTATTTTGCTTATGTTGAGCACAAATTCTCATGTTTTTATATTTATGTCACACATAGATGGAGACGAGCCTTTATTGCTCAAGATTTGTGAGACCATCTTTGATGACAATGCTCCCTTATTATCATTGGTACAATGTATTAAGTGATAACCATTATAGGGAAGGATGAGCAATATGGCTTGGTATTGGACAGCCTATTGAACATGTAGTGTAAAACCAAGATTAGAAAGACGTTTAGACAAGAAGTGAGAAACAATAATCATAGAGGTGCTTATGGTTCTCATAAAAGGATTCCATTGAAACACATATTATAATAAATCTTGTGATACTTTGGTGCAGACACATACCATCATCGCTGTGAGCATAGTTGGAATAAACCATGTACAACCTTTTCACATGATTATATCATTGATCCTTGCATCAATATATGCACTGGGTGGGGAGGAGGACGATGCCCAGATGGGACAACATGGCAAGGAAAGTCATAAACATATAAGCTCTCCAAATTATGGGTGTTGCATATTATGTGGATGTCAACATGGATATGAATTTTGGGATAGCCTCTTAAAGCAACATGCAAAAGAAGGGCAAGTGATTGTAGACCTTTAAGTAGAATGTGGAAATTGTGCTATGGTACCGTGCGAATCAGGCGACATGAACATTGTTTGTATTAATCTCAAAGAGGACGTGGAGGGTGTCTTGATGAAGATGTAGTGTAGTGAACATATTTGTTTATGAATATTCAAGTGATTGGGTTTTATAATTGTTTATGATTATGTGATGATCTTATTTTACATATGAATATAGAGAGAGGGGGAGAGAGAGAGATGCATGTTGGGGTTTAAAATAAAATATGATTAACAATTTCAACAATGTTTTTTCTCAATATGTCTTATAAATTAATAAACTATTAACATTTTATGTATTGTGTAGATGAATAAGGTAGTGTTAAGTTTGTAGACTCAAAGGAACTGTAGGGGTAAAATGAATTTATGTGTACTATGTTAATAAATGAAGTTATGTGTATTGTGTTAATAAATGATAATAAGTTTGTAGCCTCACATGAATAGAAGGACAAGAAAGAGAAAACATGAAAATCAAGAGAGATGCAAGAGGTGATAACATGGACAATAGAAAGGGAACATGAAGAGAGAGAGGATGCTATCTCCCTTATAACGTCATAGCTTCAATCTAAAGACAACAAGATTGATAAGAAGGAAGAGTGAAAAATGAGTTTGAAAGGGAGAGACAATAATAGACTATTAATCAAATAGAGGAGGGGAGAGGGTTAAGGGTGACAAATACAAGGAGGAGGGAGGAAGGGGGAGAGAGCGGAAGGGGCAAATAGAGAGAGAAAAGAGAGAGAGAGAGAGAGAGAGAGAGAGAGAGAGAGAGAGAGAGAGAGAGAGAGAGAGAGCAAGGCAAAGAGAGGGGGGATAGTGAGACAAGAGAGAGAAAAGAGAGATGATAAGGGGGGAGAAGAAGAAGAAGAAGAAGCTCTTTTAACTTCATAGGAACAATCCCAAGAGGCCAAATATGATCTATCCGACGGGAGAGAGAGAGAGAGAGAGAGAGAGAGAGAGAGAGAGAGAGAGAGAGAGAGAGAGAGAGAGAGAGAGAGAGAGCAAGGCAAAGAGAGGGGGGGATAGTGAGACAAGGGAGAGAAAAGAGAGATGATAGAGAGAGAGAGAGAGAGAGAGAGAGAGAGAGAGAGAGAGAGAGAGAGAGAGAGAGAGGGATAGTGAGACAAGGGAGAGAAAAGATAGATGAGAGAGAGAGAGAGAGAGAGAGAGAGAGAGAGAGAGAGAGAGAGAGAGGGGGGGGATAGTGAGACAAGGGAGAAAAGAGAGATGATAGGAGAGAGAGAGAGAGAGAGAGAGAGAGAGAGAGAGAGAGAGCAAGGCAAAGAGAGGGGGGGATAGTGAGACAAGGGAGAGAAAAGAGAGATGATAGAGAGAGAGAGAGAGAGAGAGAGAGAGAGAGAGAGAGAGAGAGAGAGAGAGAGGGATAGTGAGACAAGGGAGAGAAAAGAGAGATGATAGGGAGAGGGAGGGAGAGAGAGAGAGAGAGAGAGAGAGAGAGAGAGAGAGAGTGGAGAGTGAGACAAGAGAGATAAAGAATATAAGATATAGAGATGGTAGTAGAGAGAGATGAGGGTGAGAGAAGGTAAGGGAGAGAGATGGAGAGAGAGAAAAAAGAGTGAAGGGAGAGAAAGAAGCACAGAGAGATGTGAGATTGAAGGAGAAAGAGAGGAGAGGGAGAGAAGAGAGTGTGCTAGAGGAAAGAGAGCAAAGAGATGGAGAGATGTGAGACAGTTGGAGAAAGAGAGGAGAGGGAGACAAGAGAGTGTGCTAGAAGAGAGAGAGGGAAGAGAGAGAAAGAGATGGTAGGAGAGAGAGAGAGAGATTATATATAGATAGATAGAGAAAGGGAGGAGTAATGTTGGAGGAGAGGAGATGAGCTGGGCTGCGTTATGTTGGGTTGGGCTTTAAGGTGGTGGGGAGAGTTAGAGAGAGATTGTTCAAAGCAGAGAGAGAGGGTATCCAAGAAAAGGTCCCTCGGTGACAACCCCCTCGTTGATTCACTGTAACAGTCACATACTCCAGCATGTGACTATCATTCTCAAGAATAATACCGGGAGTATTTAACACTGTGCACTTATGTCGCATGCTACATTGTTCCTTATGGACATGCTGCGTAACATGAGAGTTTATGCCAGCCTCTTCCATTGTTGAATTAGCCAAATTAGTAAGTTTTTTTTACCAGAGGTTGAACCTCCCCACTACAAAACTTGTCTCGTATGCCCTCAAGTTGCGGATCAATTCCCAAGTGCTTCCCTATAAGGAATGCATTATAGTTTGAGCTTTGCAAAAATGCTAGGACAGGTTTGCACCATCAGCTTCATACAAGGAAATGTGATTTTTAAATCCCACACTTGCTCTCATGTGCTAAAGTGTTTTGCCTCAGCCAAATTTGTTATCGGGACAAATAACCCATCCTCATTTTGTGTAAGAAACCATGATCCCCAACAATGGAAGGTGCTAACATCCCACCATGCCAGTCAAGCTTCCAAGCAAGGAATATATCCCTTACGACATGATTATTTCTCAAAAAAATTTGCAACTCTTGCTTACACTATTCGACGGCCACATCCGAGGGGGCTTCTTTCCATTTTCTGCATAAAATCTTGTGTTCCTCCTAAGAGGATGCACATATAAATTTCTTTGTGTGATTGAGCATGCTTTATTACCAGTGGAAAACACAAGATCTCTCCTTGCCTTGCATGACCTTTTTAGCACCACCATTGTATACACGGACCACACAACTAACCAGTTAGCACTAGACGTTTTGACCATGAATCCTTGAAATTATGGAGTTCCAAAGTCACACTTCTTCACCATAGCATTTAACATTTTCCAAAACTCAATTTGGGCATACCTATCTTCCACCTTGAACTCACATGTGGCTATTGTCAACAATTCATGAATGAAAGGGTCATACACATGGGCACCCATTGTAGACTAGCCTTGAACTCAATGCACATGGTCAAAGTGAATCCACATCTCTTGTAGGTTGCCACGAGGTTGCATTCTATTGACAAGGTGTAAGCCACTCCCTGGTCCAATAGTGGACATTTTAAATACATGTGGTTGTTGGTGTGTGGTGTCTAGTTGATTAGGAAATAGAACATTGTGAATAAATGGATATCTACATCTATTTTTTAGATCTGGCACTATATCCAATCCTTTGCACAAACTGAACTTACCCTCTTTGCATCCAAGAATTCTTTAATGTCTTTGCTTCCAAACTCTACATTATTTGTAGCCCCATCACCTAACAACATTTGCACAATCTCCTGGGCCATAGCAATCCCTACTTGTTTTGGAGTAGTGAAAGGATTTAATTGTGCATGCATTGAAATCTTCTCGTCCACACTAAAAAAACCCCTCTTCATAAGGGTGTTCACAAAAACCTAAATGGATAGCACATCTTGTGGGTGGTAGAGAAATGGTCACTCGGTATGCAGTAGTAGAGATAATAGCAGGACAAGTCCCTATACACTCTGGCATTTGACCACAATGTTTGCAAGAAAGACTTCCATGTTTAGGACCAACCATTCCTATTGAGAACATTCTTTTAAGTTTTCCTTTCCATTGTGTCAAGTTAGCACTTGTCATTCTTGCTAAGTATGGGCAATCAAGATTCAAGCATCGCAGACAAGCACCACACCAGCTAAGCCTTATGGTACCAGCAAAACAATTAGATGTGAAAGTAATGTATTCTGTCTAAACATGTTCATTGTGCTTTTGATCCATACCAATGATTGCAAAGCCTACTCCAAACGGAGGAGGCTCAAAGAAAATATTTCCATCATTATGCACTGGGCAACTCTTCCACTTGTTGCAACACTTATTTTGCATTACATAGTGTAATATGCATGCTACTATTGAATAGTAAATTCCCTATCAAAACTAACACTCTAAACATTAGTATTTTGTGCATGTCTTGCAGAAACATAATCATCATCAAGAACAATTAGAGCTATCCTTATGCCTTGATTAACAAACAGTTTATAGAATAAATGAGCATGTGCATCAAAAATGAAACCATCTTCTCCATTTGCAATTGTAGCAATTTTTATCTTCACCTTCTCACTACTCAAAGACAATGGCCAAAGTGTGATAGGGCATCCCTTCAACTCAAAGCGTAGAAGAATAATGGAGAATCTGGAGTGAATATCATCACCGAGGAAACTGCATTGGGATTGGGTTTCAAGTGGGAGCCCATTCTGTTCAACATAAGAATGGCAGATAATAGGGTAGTAGTACCCAAAGGAATCATCAAGAATTTCCTAATGAAAATCAAACAGGTTGACTTCAAGAAGGTCAACGTGGTGGTTATCCACAAAAAACCACACCGAGTCTTACTAGGTGTTATGGGAAGGCCATGGTTGAGAAATGGCAAGGTGAAGCAGGACTGGGGCAGGAACAGAATCACCATAAAAAAAGGAAAGCAAAAAGTGCAGATCTCTCTGATGCAATGGGATCAGTGAAGCCTGCTCAGTATAACCAGTCCATGCAAAAACATTCAACATGTCAGAAGGCTTTGATGACGACGAAGAGAACAAAATACTCCGTGAACACCCAGACCTAGTGCCCTTGTACATGTTAAATGTGGATGAAATAATAAGGCATTATGAAGAAGCAAAGGGTGAAAATAAGGAGGCACTAGACAATCAAATGAAGAAAGAATCAGATTTTGAAAAGGATGAGGGCTCAAAATTGAGCAAAACCTTGCAAGAAAAAAGCCTCGGAAGAAGAAATCAAATGGGCTTGGAATCTAGAGCAAGAAGAAGAGATCCAAGAGATTTGGGACTGGGTGCAAAAAGCAAAAGGAGAACAAGGAAAATAATGCCGCAAAAGTAAGCCCGGACAAACTACAGGAGGTAAATCTAGTGGATGGAAAAGAAGAAAAGCGTGCAAAGATCAGCCTCGAACGGGAAGATGAATTCAAACAGGAGTTAGTATCCTTGCTAAAGGAATACCAAGATGTCTTTGCTTGGTCATACGAAAACATGGAGGGCATTGACCCTAAATTCTTCCAACATAGCATCAACTTGAAAGAGGGAGTTATTCCTATCAGACAACAGAGGTACATAATGAATCCATGTTGAGATATCGAGCTCATCTAGTGCGATGGTGGACACTAATGACCCGCCTGGGGGATAGGCCCCACACTTACACCACTCGCATGGTTGGTGAGATCATGTGTGATATGCGGCCAGTGGGATGACAGGCTATGTGACAGTCATTCTAGAGACTGGCATAGTTATAGCACCACTCATTTAGTTGGGTTCACACTATAGAGAACCCTAGTATGTATTTGGTTGAGTACCTTTTTATATAGTGTGTACTCTTATCTTTGTATATAGTGTGTTGAGTGTTGTGTGAAGAAGAAGAAGATTTTCAGCCTCTCACCTTTTTTTTTTTTTTTTTGGTTTTGTGAGTGTGTGTGTGCTTTTGAAAGAGCTCAAGATCTCTTCTCCCTTGCATCTTTTCATGGTATTAGAGCCTGGTTCATGCTAAGGGCTAAGCTTCAAGCAAGAGAAGCATAGGAAGCCGTACGAGGGTAAGAGCTTCATTTACTCTTCCCTATTTGTGTTGGCGACTACACCCTTGTCGGGGAGCTCTACGGGAGGCATCGGCAAACGATCTCTGATTGAGGAGCTGTCTTTGTGGGAGTAAAGCTATAGGGCAACTAGATTGTCTTATTGGACGGAATTTTTTGTGCCGAAAACGCGTTTCGAGCGCGTTAGGACCTCCGTTTTTTAGAAAGCAGACGATTTTGAGCACTGTGGGTAAGTCATCGTTTCTATGCAGAACTCTGTTTTAAGAACTCTAGGAAGACAGATTGGTTGTGCAGACATTGTGTGTGCTGCAAGGAGGTAAATAGGTGATTTCAAGCACTGTGGGTAAGTCATCGTTTCTATGCAGAACTCTGTTTTAAGAACTCCAGGAAGACAGATTGGTTGTGCAGACATTGTGTGTGCTCGAAAGCAGGCGATTTCGAGCACTGTGGGTAAGTCATCTTTTCTATGAAGAACTTTGTTTTAAGAACTCGAGAAAGACAGATTGGTTGTGCAGATATGTTGTGTGCTGCAAGGAGGTAAACAGTTGCCATTGGGCGTATGTATGCACATTGAGATCACTGGTTGTGACATTTAAGTGTAGTACAGTATCGCTGCAGAAAATATAACAGTTTGTGCATGACAAACCAAAGTGCTGTTTCTGGTAAATTTGTGTCTGGTAAGATGTCAAATGAAGGCATAAACCAGATTGTTGCTGAGAAGCTTGATAAGAACAACTTCCATGCTTGGAGGTTCAGGTTGATGAATTTCTTGATGGGAAAGGGTTATTGGGACTACATAGAAGGTGAGCATGAAGAGGCATCGGAGATATCGGAGATCAATCTGACTGCTGCTGCTGCAGATGTGAAAGAGTTCAAGGATTGGAACCAAGGAGCCAGAAAAGTTATGTATTGGCTCTCTATTAGTATACAGGAGGACACCATGATTGGCACATACAGGATGCCAAGTCCCCCAAGGAGGCGTGGGACACCTTGGTAAAACTCTATGAAACGAATACCAAGGCACGAAAGATACAGTTGAAGAATGAACTTCATACTGTGGAGAAAAAGAGTATGTCTGTAAATGATTATGCATTGAAGATCAAGGGTATTGTGGAATCCCTTGCATCTATTGGCATTTCAGTAGATGATGATGATAAGGTGGAAGTCTGTCTATGTGGTCTCGGGCCACAATACAAGGCGTTCAAGACATCTACTCAGACTCGGGAAAACATTCCCAATTTCACAGATTTGGTGTCTATGTTGATTATAGAAGAGAAGAGCTTGGGTGAAGACCAACAGTCTTCACAAAACAAAAACAATTCAGAGCAACAGGCCTTCTACACAAGTTCAGCAAGAGGACGAGGTAGAGGAGGCCGTGGACGCGGCCAAGGAGGTCACAGGTAATCAGAATTATGGCCAGCAGCAGCAACAACAACAGTCCCAGAATTCACAACAACAACACGTAGGTGGAAGAGGCCAATTCAGAGGCAGAGGGAGTCAAAGAGGTCGTGGAAATTGGCAAAGGCAATATAATGATACACGTAGATGCTTTTATTGCGGTAAGCCTGGACATGTGCAGGCAGATTATTATAAGAAGCAGGCTGACATGCAAAATGGAAAATTGCAGCAAAACAACTATGCATCCTCGAGCAAAACAATGAGGATAATGAAAGGTTGTTTGTTATGTCGCATGTCGTTAATGCAATGTCTGAAAATGTTGAAACAGCACATAAAGATGATGTATGGTATGTTGATTCAGGTGCTTCGAACCACATGACAAGTCATGGGGAATGGTTCAAGGAGATGAAAAACCTTGAAAGACTAGGTTTGTGGAAACAGGGGATGACACTGCTCATCCAATTGCCCATGTTTTGGAGATGTGCCATTGTCTATGCAGGATGGCAAAGTGAAGTACCTTGTAGATGTACTTCATGTTCTGAACATAATAAAGAATCTGGTTTCAGTTGGCCAAATGATTGAGCAGGTTGCAAGTTCGGTTTAACCCTGATGGTTGTTATGTTGAAGACTTTAAAGACAAGTGATTTGCAAAAGATAACAGAGTGTGGGCAGAATGTTTACATTGAATGTAAACATGCCTGAAGTGAGTACTGCGATGTTTGCAAATGGTTCAAGAATTATTGTAGACACAGACATTTGGCATAAAAGAATTGGACATGTGAATGTGCAGAGAATGAAGTCTATGCAGACTAAAGGAATTATGATAGGGCTGCCAAAGTTTAAAGTTGAAGGTATGCACAAAATATGTGAAGCATGCTAATTTGGAAAGCAAACAAAGCATGTATTTCCACGTAACAGAAATGTGAGTAGAAATGCACTAGATATTGTGTATTTAGATGTGTGGGGTTCTATGAAGACCATGTCTATGGGAGGCTACAGATATTATGTGACATTTATTGATGACCACACAAGGAAAGTGTGGGTATACTTCATGAAGGAGAAGAGTGAGGTGTTCACTCATTTTCAAAATTTCAGAGTTATGTGGTTGAAAAGCAAACAGGGAAACATGTAAAGTGCCTAAGGTCAGATGGAGATGGAGAGTATTTCTCCAATGAGTTCTCTGAATTTTTAAAGAAGAATGGTATTCAGTGACAGTTTACATACACATACACTCTGCAGCAAAATGGAGTTACTAAGTGAAAAAATAGGCACATTGCTGAAATTGCGCGAGCATTGATGGGAGAGAAGAATATCCGCATACTATTGGGCCGAGTTATACAGCAGTTTACATCATGAATAGGACTCCAACTGCACCCATACATGATGTAACTCTAGAGGGGAGGTTTACTGGTAGAAAACCTAATTTGTCTCATGTGATTAGTACATTACATAAAGGCAAAGAGAAAGTGATTGAGCCCCTTAGTATGCCTGACATTTCTGCAAGGCATTCTCATGTTGAGTCTAGTGGCTCGGAGATGAGCCTTGATGAAGATCTTGGGATACCAGCTATGAGAACACCTGGTGTAAAGAAGGCTATGGAAGCCATGAATACAAAGCTGCAAAGATATGGGAGAGTGAAGAATCCTGTGCAGAGGTTTACCTATGATGGTTATGTGGCACATCACTATGCATACATGGCAAAA
Source organism: Cibotium barometz (assembly GCF_041138505.1). NCBI lineage: Eukaryota > Viridiplantae > Streptophyta > Polypodiopsida > Cyatheales > Cibotiaceae > Cibotium > Cibotium barometz. The sequence continues at coordinate 5,264,678 of NC_141084.1, forward strand.
GTTGTGCAGGTTGTAGAGCCCACATGCATTGATGAGGCTGTTGGAAATGTGTGTTGGGAGAAAGCTATGGATGAGGAGATGGATGCACTATATGGAAATGAGACTTGGGATTTAGTGCAATTGCCTGAAGGCAAGAAAGCCATTGGATACAAGTGGGTGTACAAAGTAAAACATAACAGTGATGGAAGCATAAGCAGGTACAAGGCTAGATTGGTAGCCAAAGGATATGCGCAGACATATGGCATTGATTATGAGAAAACTTTGCCCAGTTGCCAAGATGGCAATAGTGAGAGTTGTGATAGCAGTGGTTGCGTCAAAGAAATGGTCTTTACATCAGATGGATATGTAAAGAATGCATTCTTGCATGGGGATTTGCAGGAAGAGGTGTCACCTTGATCATGTTTGCAGGTTGAAGGAAGCCTTGTATGGCTTAAAACAAACACCAAGAGCATGGTCTAACAAGATTTCTGAATATCTTGTCACTATTAGCTTTCATGTAGCCAATGCAGATTTCTCGTTGTATGTGAGACACAGTGATAGAGGGGTTGTGCTTGTTGTCATCTATGTAGATGACCTGATCATTACGGGGGACCATGATGCAGAGATCTTTGATGTAAAGATCTTGCTTAGACAGAAGTTTGAGATGAAGGATCTGGGGGAGCTCAGATATTTCTTGGGCATTGAGGTGATTAGGTCACCACATGGTATTGGATTACTACAGAGACAGTATGGTATTGGATTACTACAGAGACAGTATGGCTTGGACATGTTGTCCAAGTATGGTATGACAGGCTGTAAGCCTATCTCAGTGCCATTGGATCAGAATGGCAAGTTGGAACTGTGATGTTTGTTAGCAAATGGGTTATTCCGGAGATTCTGATAGATTTTCCATCTCACCTATACTGCCGTTATCTCCATTCATGAAGTGGGGATTGGATTTTTTTGGACCAATTAAGCCACCCACAAAAAGCAGCAGATGTGAGTACATCATTATGCTACTAACTATTTTACCAAGTGGCCAGAAGCTAGAGCTGTAGTAGAATGCAACTCCATAGAAGAGATGGTTAAGTTCCTCTTCAAGGACATCTATGCTAGGCATGGATTGCCGGTGGAAATAGTCAGTGATAGGGCACACATTTCATGAACAAACTAATGAAAGGGTTGATGGAGAGATACACGATCAATCACAAGAAGTCCTCACTCTACTACCCATAGTGCAACGGCTAGACCAAATCAACCAACAAGGTTCTAACCAAGATTTTTAAAGAAAATTGTAAATGCTAACAAAAATGATTGGGACCAGAAGCTAGATGTGGCCCTATGGACATTCCACACATCCTACAAAGTCTCAACTAGGCTAACACCATTCAAACTGGTCTATGGGTTGGAAGCAGTTATGCCCATGGAATTCATGGTACCCAGTCTGAGAGTGGCCATTCAAGAGAAGCTGCCAATGGAAGAATCTCCGGAGATCATAATGCAAGAACTCTTAGCCTTAGAGGAAGAAAGACAAATTAGCTCTTTAAAGGTGTAGATAGTGCAACAAAGAACAAAGGCTTGGACTGATAGGCATCTCAAGCACAAGATTTTTGAGAAAGGATATCTTGCATTGGTCTACAATTCCAAGTTGGGATCTCACCTCGAAAAATTCAAAATCCGGTGGATTGGACCATTCATAGTGAAAGACCCAATCAGTTAGAATGCCTTTACCTTAGAAAACTTGGATGGTACACCTTTTTTAAAGATAGTAAATGGACTGAGGATGAGAAAATGCAAAGGCCACTTGGTGGTGATTACACCGGAAGAAGCAAAAATGGAAGACCAAGAGTCGGTCCGGAGCATATGTTGTGGCATGATCTCACTCTAGTGGAGGTGGATGCGGAAATATTCAAAAGATCACAAAGCCACGGAAGGATGGCCATTTCACAAGGGTGGCTAGACGGAAAAACATCCAAGATAGTAAAAAAGCGAGTGACCAAGTGTGTGCTAGCCTGATCCACGTCAACAACTCAAAAGGCCACGATGACAGCATAAGCAAAACATCATTAAAACCCCACTCGCAAACAGTAAGACGAGAAGACAATAAGAATGCTTTAATCCCATTAAGCTGAGACGACAACCATGATATGAATCAAGGGTCACATCACATCCGAAAGCGGGAAATTGAAAACGACAATGCCCCAAAAAAGGAATTGAAAAGGAGAAAACATCGCAACAAAGAACAAAAGGAGTCTAAAAATGCACATTCACAATCTATAGCACTTTCTTAGAAAACATCACCATGCCAAAGATCAACAAGTCCCAGAGGCTAGACAACAGGCATGAGAAAAGCCTCTACATGCCCATGATCATCCCCGATATGAGGAAGAAAGAGCATCAGGAGTGGGAAAGGAAATGTGGATTTGAAAAATTATTGAAGCACTGATGGGAAGAGCTGTAAGACCCCAAGGATGGAGGGAAACTAATAAATCAGTTTCTGGAGACAAACATAGTTCATATAGAGGGAAAGGAGACCATAAAATTTTTAGAGCTTGCAGTGCATGCACTGGGATTACCAATGGATGGTGTGATGGATACAAATCTGAAGTTGAGGGTAGAAGAAGAAATTCCAAAAACTGGAAACATGCATCATGTGAAGGACGTGGCGAATGAAACCTGACGGTAACAGTTCACCTTTTTCTTGTAGAACGTCATGTTCATGGGCAAGACTGAGGATATGTCCAACAAGAACTACAAATTTCTCAGAGCAGAAGAGGCGAGAGAAAAAATAAACTAGGCCGCCATCTATAAAGAAAATCTACTGAAGAGAGCAGCCCCTAGATGAAAGTGACCTTGGCAGCTTTTGAGGATACTTCGGCTTCCTCATGTTGATGTCTAACATGGACGTCTCTTGTCTGGTGATCCACCGACCTAGCAACCCGAGGAATTGCTTATAGGTGCGCATGTATTACTATGGGCTGTTTCTCCTGCCATTTATAAAAACTGGTCTCTATAGATAGTGACAAGGGTTAATGTCGTGTTAGGCAGGAGTAGAGATGAATACTCAGATAGAAGGAATGTATGAAGGGTGCAGTAGTTGTATGCTCTCAACAGATAGTTGACAGTTGTGGCATGAAGCTTGTTATAATGATAATACTCAAGAAATGTTAGTATGTAATGGTGGGCAATTGCTTTGTATTAGTTTGAAATGCTTCTGGAATATAACTAAGAGCAAGCTTGCCATCTCATTGTTGTTCTGAGTTGTTCTCTACATTGTGTGGATTGAGTCTGTAGTATCTCTGCTCTACTGAACATGTTGTTTATGTATGAGAGAGTGAGTGAGAAAGTTAGTGGATAGTGCAGAAGAGTGCAAATTGAGAGAGTGAGAGTGAAGGTTTTCTCAGTAGAGTGGTGTTCTGTGTGTCCCCATGACCATATGAGAGTTGGTGATTATGCTCGAAAACTCTGGTGGGTGACTGCACATCTCCCACGACATTGCCTAACTGGTCTGTCTCACCACAGACTGATGTCTTGCCATTCCGATGAGAGGGAAATCAATGAGAAACACCCACACTCCATACTCATATGGTTGGAGCGGTCCATCTAGGTTTCTCTATAAGCTACAATGTTGGCTTTGTCCTGGCACTTCACACACCAGGAGAGTGGGGTTACAACTAGGGGTTAGGAGCCATGCTCCTCATATCATCTAGAAGAGATGATCGGTGGTGCCTCCATCCTGCAAGGCCTTATCACCGTCTTCCTTATTTGACATTACATTGGTTTCTTTGGCTCTCTTTTTGTTGCAGCAATCCTTTGCTATGTGACCAATCTTGCCACAATGATGACAGGTTATCTTCGTCCTTGGTCCTTCTGTGGTCCTCGGTCTTGGTCCTCTTGAGAGAAGAGTTCTTTCTCCTCACTCGATGTAGCTTGAAATGTCTTTCCTTGAATCCGCTTCTTTTCCTCTATAAGTGTTGCTTCCACTCCTGCAATGGCTCTGCAATGGTTGGATCTGGCAGGTTCTTCAAGGTAGCTAGTGAGTGCCCATACTCCTCAAGTGTCATGCTTTTTAATAATATGTGTGGCCAAAATATCTTGGCTAATGGTAGCAAGTGCAAGGAGAATAGAGCTTTGCAAATTTTGGCCACAACATAGAGAGGAGATAAGGTTGGATTAGGGACATAAGGCAAAATATGGACTCTCATTTTTTTCCCTTAAGGATCTCCACGCCTCCTCTCTCTAGAAAAATGGGCTCATAGTGAAATTTTTGCAAATCAACTCAGAAGTGAGCAGAGTTTGGAAATTTGGAATCTACTCTTATATCGACTTTCCAATGATATGTAGCATGATGGGCAATTTTGCATATTAAGAAAGTCCCCAAATTGGTGATGGACTTTCTTAATATGTAAAATTGCCCATCATGCTATATATCATTGGAAAGCAGATTCAAATTTCCAAACTTCGCTTGCTTCTGAGTTGATTTGCAAAAATTTCATGCAATCAAGTCTATTTTCATTATTAATGGCTCACTTTTCTTTTGCCCTTAAATTTTAACATGGTATCAGAGCATAGGTTCTTATTACCTTTAGACTTCTATTTTGGAGCTTCTAGCTTGGAGTTTTCTAACCATTTCCACAGGTTTGGAGTTTTCTATTCATTTTGCTTTTGGACCTTTGGAGTTTTCTATTCATTTTGCTTTTGAACCTTTCCCCAAGTTTTTTACTATTTTGGACCTTTCTCTAAGACTTTTTTTTCTATATTCTCTTTGCACCACCCATCTCACCAACGTATATTAGGACTGCTTCTCTGTATATACTCGCATGTGCTCTCGTCCAAGCCGCCTAGCTCATCTCTTTTACACCACTAGCCATGGTTGTGTAATACATCCCTAGCCATAGCCTCAACCTAGAACTTGCCTTAGCCCACCTCATAGTCTGTAGTAGTGATGTGCATACAGTCATCTGCTCACTAAGTGCTACTTTCATCTGCTGACAAATTTGCTTTCACAGCTCCTTGGAATAAATTTGCTCTTGTGCAGTTTTTGCCAGCCATTACCTGCTATCCCTAATTTTAAGGAATAGAGACTAATTTTATTTAGGCTTAAGGAGACAAAGCTCATAATGACGCCTACTTTTGGGCCTAAAAGTAGGGGATCTCTCTAATTTTTGAACTCGCATTCTGTTTCTTTCAATTATTACTATTATTCATCATGTTTTCTACCAACCTATGCAATAAGATTCTCTCTCTCTCTCTCTCTCTCTCTCTCTCTCTCTCTCTCTCTCTCTCTCTCTCTCTCCCTTTTTTCCAAGCTCTCTTCTCCTATTATGAATACAATAGGTCTATCTCCCTCTCTCTCTCTCTCTCTCTCTCTCTCTCTCTCTCTCTCTCTCTCTCTCTCTCTCTTTCTTTGTCTCTCTCCCTCTTCCCCAAGCTCCCATTGTGATACAATAGGATAGCCCTATTGTGAATACAATTGGACGACAGCCCTAAGTCACTTCAGAATAGTCTCTTCCGTTTTTCAAATGGCAAAAATTTTAGATTCAACAAGAGTGCGGAAGGTGGACTTGCATATTTGCATATTGAATGAATATGCACCAATGAAGAAAGAGCATCTGAATGCACATGAGAAGCATGCAAGAAGACAATAGGGTCGGACTAATGTGGATCTTTGGGTTGATGGATATTTATATTCTAATGATCCTTCTTCGCATTTTCCTCCACCCTTCATTGATCTCCCTTCATTTATACAGTTTGTTGGTGGAGAGGGTGAGAATGGGTTGCTTGGGTAATGTAGAACGTTAAGCATGCGTGATGCATGGAGAGTCCAATTCCTCCACTCATAAACACAAAGCTTACAAAGCACTTTGAGTAGCGCGCAACATGCGCTACTCATCAATGCACAAAATAATATTGTAGAGCTAGAGAAAAGAGACAAAGAGAAAGAGGCTTGCGTTATGAAGCTAGAGAAAAGAGACAAAGAGAAAGAGGCTCGCGTTATGAAGCTACAAGACATAATCTCTCGCATGAAGAGCACCCCCGTGGCAGTAAGAGAGCGAAAGAGGACAATCAATAACATTCAAAAACTCATAGTTGGTGGTGGTGCTTGCAAGCGAAGAATCCATGCAGCAAGGTTTGTTTCTTATTCTTTGTCTATTATTGTTGCAAGTAATTTTGATGAAGGTATTTTTGGTCTTTGTGGTTGTTATAAGCAATAGATTAAGTTTTTTTTGGGTAATCTTTATTAGTTTGTGATAGGAACTTTTTGAAAGAAGCATGTGGTGATAATGGTCCTCAAGATTTTGGAGAAATATTATGTAGTTCTATGAGGAGGTGTGACATTCTTTCCATCATTCGAGACCCACGCCACAAGAAGATACGTCAGGTACTCGTCGCTCGCAAATGAGATAATGGATGGCATTATCAATCTTCTAAGCATTAAGGAAGTTCAAAACGCATGCGATGAGGTGGGCATTAGCACAAAAGGATATCAAGCCCTCCATCAATTGTTGCTAAAAGATACACTTTGCAAACAAGGCATCACAAGGAATATTTTTCCTGTCCCCAGAAAGATAAGATTAGCAAAGAGGACATGCAATGATGATGTGCAACACAAAATTGGAGAATACTATTGCATTAATGATACAATAACCATTGGAGCTTGGGGGAAAAATCGAGGCACAAATGGTAAGATAATGTATCCCTACAATGAGTTCAACAATATATTTGTTGATCTACAACGTCTTCAGAGAGCTATGATCTTATTCTATATGGACTGCTTAAACAATGTAAGTATTTTTTTACATTCCTTGTTGCGCGAGCTAATAGAAAAATATTTTAAGTACTAAAACTTATCTACTTTTGTTTGTCATGTAAGGTGACAAGGTAAGTTTTGTGTTGAAAGTGTATGAGTGTTAGATTGGGAAAGGTAAAAGGTTAGAAACGAATGAGTATCACACTTACGAATGAGGCAATGGCATATGCAAAGAGTGAGATCAACATGTCTGAGAGGAGACTAAGTTACCTTTGGAAGGTTCTAATGAAAACCCAGATAATCAGACAAACAATAGGAAGAGTGTTTTCAAGTCAAGTTTTACCTCTTTTAGTGTCCAATCTGAGAGAGAGATATGGTGGCTTAGGGCGTTTGAAGTATCGAAGGACACACATGAAGTGCTGGCTTGGATGTTTGATAGGATACCATAGATTACCAATGTCATTAAAGCACAGATTTAGGGAGACAAATTAGAAGTGGAGGGTAAGGGCACTTATACAGTACACTGGCATTTGGGAGGTGACTTGAAGACAATAAAGTACCTTCTTGGGTGTCCACAAGGTGCTACTTGTCCATGGTGCATGAGAATGGTGAGAGAAAAGAAACAGAAGAAGAGAGGAAGAAAGAGGAAGCTAGAGAATCAAGATGATGAGAATGACACAGTGGATGATGATGCTGGCAATTGGGTTGGTGCTGAGAATGGTGAGAGAAAAGAAACAGAAGAAGACAGGAAGAAAGAGGAAGCTAGAGAAGAGAATCAAGATGATGAGAATGACACAGTGGATGATGATGCTGGCAATTGGGTTGGTGCTGTCTTGTCTGCTAACATGCTAGTTGAGCCAAACAGGCATTTGAGAGACCCTGAATGGAATCCTATTATTCCATTTGAACTTAAGAATGTCCACTTTTGTACTTTGCATGCATTCATGGGTGATACCAACATTATGCATTACATGGTAAACATGTAGAGTTTCTTTCTACTCATCAATTTGAAATGATTATGAATAAAAGCTTTTGAATTGGTCTTGTTGTTTTTTGCAACACATTTTGTATGCTCATGGTGCATACTTCATGAATGAATATGGTTCTCTTGACATGTGGAGCTCCCAAGGAATGGAAAAATCTCACTACCGAGCTAGAGGAGTATATTTCAAAAACACCCAACATGGAGGAGGAAACACTTGTACAAATTACCTCAAAGAAATGTTTAATTGGTTCTACAGATATACTTTTGGGCAAAAGCTATCAATGGAAAAGACTCGCACGAGTGATTCAGTAAAGGCAGCACAAAATCAAGCCAAAATGAGGAGATCATTGAAGTGGAAAGCTGGCACACAGAACCAACACGTCATGCGGCATGGAGATCATCAAGAAGACTGGAAGGAAAAATTTGGATTTAGTGTAACAAAATTTTGTACGAAATCTACAACATTTTGAAGAGTGTTGTAAACATTTTTGCTTAATACAAACTTGTAATTAAAACTTAACCGCATCATTTCATTACATAAAAGATATAACAAAATATAATTAATTTCTCTCGAGTCTCTTCTCTACTTGCTCTTCCTCTTCACTAGGCATTTTTCCTCTATAGCGCAAAAACTTCTTGCGACTATAACCCTTGAGTGCATTTACATTTTCTAGTCTGACATCTAGAGCATAGCTAGCATAACAGAGGAAGTACCCAGTTCTAGAAGGCCAAAATCATGTACTGTATCCAAAGATATGAATAACACCACACTTCTCTATAAGCATGACCTTATGTGTATGGTAAGGGATAAAAGAATAGCCCGTATATCTAGATAGTGCCTTGAGTGTGAGAAGTGGAATTTCAGCATCACTAGAATATTTGTTGTGGTAGATAATAAATATTTCTTTGTCAATAGATGGGATATAGTGTGTAAGAGCAGCATCTTGGCCAACTCTTACACTGGAAACACCTCCACGTCCAAGGAAACCATCGGCATCATTAAGCTCAATCTGCATTAAACAAAGAATTTAGCTTTTACATAAATTCAATCAATACCATAAACTCACTCAAGAAAAAATAAATTACCTGCTGGTTCTAATCCTCTTCCAACTTGGATGCATCCCAAAGGTTGATGGAGCCTTCTTCATTTCCTTGATCAAGGCCGGGCAAGGGCTCTCTTTCAGTAATTCCCAACTCCTCTTGAAGGCTTTGAAATTCTAGCTCTATGGGAAGAGAAGATTCAATCTCTTTGGCTTTGTCAAAGCACAATGACATGGCTCTACCGGATTCAATATGAAGTTCTCTATCACCTTAGTGTCCAACTTCAGAAACTCCTCTTTATGTTCATTCTCCATATCAAGTATACCTCTGCAGCTTCATAATCATCTGCTAGATTATTGCGAGGTAATAGTCCTCCATTAAATTATAAAGCTTTTGTATGTGGGAGAGAAGGATAAAATTCTTGCCATTTATAAGAAAGCATCCCCCAGGGATTATGAAGTTTGATTTTAAGTTCTCTCCATGCATAGATGATCCCTCATCAATAACAGTGGATGCCTTAAACTCTGCCACTTTGAACCGTGTGTTTAGAAGGCACTCCTCATCACCAGAAACTAGGTCCATAACCTCATAATCAAATTCAATCTCTATGACAAATGAAGCTTATGAAACCTTTTGACCCTTCTGAACTTCTAGTTCATCCTTTGTGTAGTCCTTTTTGTCTGCATAAAGAAATAGATAAGCAAATAATCCAAAGTAGTACTCAAGAACCTTGCACTTTTTCTTGTGCAGAGGGCAGTTGTCAAGACGTCTTTATACTCTTATCTTCTGAATAGGCATCCCACCTTCCTGACATGCTCTTCTTTTTTAGATGAGGATAGGGCAAAGCTAGATATGTGAACATATTGTGATGATCCCTCATTTATAATTTCTGTACTAACCAATTTACTATATGCCTCCCACTCTTCCCCTAACATAGAGCTTTCCATGTCCTTAACAATATGTTCTAAACTGAAGGGCATATTGAATATAGGCTTAACATCTAGAAGACGTTCATTGTGCCCAGCTCTCCTTAGCAAATCGAATAGGTTTTCATTGGCACTAGGCTCATTTGTTACCTCTTCAAGTGTCTCTACATCTTCCACACCATCATAATAGTGAACCACCTGCTTCATGCTTGAATTGTTGGCCACGGTGTGACGACGAAGAGCCAACTAGAACCAAAATTGCTAATCACACAGTGAACTGAATTCCCACGTCTGCGAGTGAAGGGGGACCGGAAGCGATCTACGGCGCAAGGAAGGGGGATCGAAAGAAAAATAAATAAAATTTACAAAGGCAACACGACTATATATAGACATTATTAGGGTTGACATCATCCATGTACGACGGACGTGAAGGGTTGACGTCACACCAGTGTGCCGATGTGCCATGTGTAGGGCTGACACCATCACCGAAGAGCCACATGTAGGGTTTACGTCATCCTCTCGTAAATGATGACATCACACTCTATAAAAAGGAGAATATATATATATTTGTCGAGTTCAATTGATGGCGCGAGAATTATTTTCCTTATTTTTGAATTTTTGATTTCTAGCATCGGCCCTTTCCTTCGACAGCACGATTCTGAGGATCGTCTTCAACAAGATTTTCTCTATCGCTTCGTGGACAGAACGCGCCTTCTCCTTGTCACTTAATTTCATTGACGGCGCGATTCCAGCTCTTCGAGTAGGGTTGGATTTGCTTCATCGCTCCATGGACAACGCAAGAATTCCTTTAATCGCTCTCTTCGGCTTCGTCTCCTTGCCCGATTTCATTGATGGCTTGAATCCAGCTCTTTGATCAGGGTTGGATTTGCTTCATCGCTCTGTGGACATCACGAGAATTCCTTCGATCGCTCCAGCTTCTTCTCCTCACCCGATTCCGTCGACGACGTGAATCTAGCTCTTCGATCAGGGTTGGATTTGCTTCATTGCTTCCAAGGAGGACAGTGCAAGAATTTCACTACCGAGCTCCGGTTTCTTCTCCTTGCCCAATTTTGTCTATGACACAAATCCAGCTCTTCGAGTTAGGGTTGGATTTGCTTCATCCCTCCGTGGACTGCTTCTTTCCATCAACGACATGATTGAGATCATCATCCTAATTTGTTTGCTCACTATCGCTTCGTGGAAGTATGGCTCCTACTACGAAGCAAATTGTGAGGATGGTGTACCTTGATCCCTCCCAAAATAGCAAGATTCACAGCTAGAACCTCATACTGAAGCTAAGGCAATAATATCTAAGCAACCATTAGAGAAGAAACCAGTAAAGAGGAGAACTAATATATCTAAGGCAAGAACTTTCCTTTAGAAACAAAAGAAATTGTTTGCTGAGATAAGGCAAGCACAAGAGTCTACACATCTTCTCATCCCTAGGGCACCATTCCTGAGAATTATAAGAACAATAAGTGACAATATCAAAGGGCAAGGACATTAAAGATGGCAGAGCAGTGCAGTGGCATGTATACAAGAAGCTTGTGAAGACTTCCTTATGGACTTTATGAATGATAGCTTCATTTGTGCTGCCCATGCAAGAAGTGTCACTTTGATGGGATAGAGACATGACACTTGTGATGAGCAGGGTGAGGTACAGGTTTGACAAATTTCTTTATCCCTTCCAATGAGGGATAGGAAAGCCTTTGATATCCTTGTAATTCCCCTAGCATTGAAAAGGAAATCAAAGGCAGATAATATAAAAGTTAAAGAAGTCACTTGCCCTCCCAAGAAGAAAAGAAAGTTGGTTAGGAAATCTAAGCCAGACGACAAGAGTTTTGGGGAGGAGGAGGAGGTGAAGGAAAAGGAGAATATCTTACATGTGCATGCTAGCTTAGAGATCCTAGTGCAGTTGGAGAAGGCCAATTCTCAAAGGCTTGCCCAAGTACCAGGGTAGCTATCTGCAATGTTGGCACAATGGAGGAAGACTACCTCTATATTGCACCTAGGGACATTTACATGCTTGTAGAGAAGGATAGGGAGATAAATGAGAGTGTTGTTCTCATGTGTTTAAGGTATGAAAACATTTTTCACATGTGTTTAATGCATGAATATTTTCTATTTTGTTTATTTTTCCTTTATAAACTCTTTCAGGGCACTTATGAAGGAATTGCTTCCAAATCAAATCAATGAAGTATTCATTTGTGATCCCTTAGTGCCGCCAACATTGATTGATATGAAGAAGAAGACTTCCGAGCTCGTATCTTAATTCAAGCCAATGAAAAATAAGAAAATTTATTTTGTGTTGTTTTGCCATATGCAGAGAGGTTCGTTTCCAACTAATGATTCCTATGTGTTTACTATATGACATATGTGTAGAATTCTTTTAAGGATATTCGCTTTCTTAAATATTTCTTTTACTTTTTTACAGTGGACACTGGTGTGCTTGTGGCATGCATGGGCAGATTCAATTGTAATAAGTAGTTCTCCTTAATAACTTGAATATTGATCTTCCTTCTAAGCTTCATACTTTATTTTTCTTATATTCAAATTTAATTTTTAATAGGGCATGTAAGAGAGCTATTGCAGCTATTGAGTGAAGACAAATATCTGAAATTGAAAAAGGAGAGGCGGAGTATAAGTTTCTGAATCAGCCAGTTGCTTTACAAAAAGATTCTACCTCATATGGATGGCATGTTATTGCCAATGTGTGGAAATATCTTTTGTCTAAATATACCGAGATTGATAGCAGTGCAGGTTATGTTAAAAACCCACTATTTTTGCAGTAAATCTTTACCCAATTTTTTAACTTATTTTCTATAGTTCCAGGTTATTAAATCTGAGAAATTTTCTTAATTTGACACTCTTGGATCTCACGAGTTTTGGATGTGGAGTGTTCGTGCAAGAGCAATCAATATTATTTTGAATAATTTAATTACTCCTAATGATCCAGCCTGTCCACCCCCAAGGCAAGCCTCTCCATCTAAGAAGAAGAAAATGCATGTATATTCACCCCACTGAGGCATTTTATTTTTAAGAAAGGAACTCTACATAAAGAAACCAAGGGTGCTCCTCAACAAGGCACTCATATAGAAACCAAGGGTACTAAACCAGGAAGTACCTCAAAGAAAAGTGGTCCTCAAGTGGGTGTGCCAACAAGAAGGGTGTTGGCAAGAAAGCTAAGAAGGAACTCAAGTTTGCTGGTACGAATAACCAGAAGCAGTCAAAGGAAAAGGTAATGGAGACAAAGGAAATGGACATGGAGACAAAGGAGGCCACAAAACCAGAGGAGACAAAGGGGGACATGGAGACAAAACCAGAGGAGATGGAGACAGAATAGAAAGCTTCATTCTCCTCCCTATTTATCATTGTAAATATTTGTAAATTTTCTTCAATTTTATAATCTTTTTTGTAAAGATTGAGAATTCTATTGTCATTTTATCATGTTTTGTACTCAAAACACATTTGTACTTAAATTTTTCAAGGTAGGAACACGAGTTGGCTATGGTTTTGAGAGATTATGCCAGAATTGCCTTCAAATGTCATCTCGTGACTCGAGTACATCTCTAAAAGGAAAATATTAGAACTCTAAAAGGGCTTCATAAAAAAAGCTCCAAATATTGTAATTCTAAAAGAACAACATAAAAAATTACAAAGGCACAGCAATCACAAGACAAAACTTTTCATTAATAAATTACATAAGTAAATTTATAAAATTGGTTTGAGTGGAGCCCGAGTCGAAGGAAAATATTATAATTCTAAACAGACTTCATTAAAAAACTCCAAAGCTTTCTTATTAAGTCATTCTTATACCATCATATTCCCAATCAACATCTACCAAGGTCTTTGACTCCATTTGCATTCGAATCTTTCTATTCTTCACCTTGAACTATGCCCTACTTATATCTTCACTTCCCATGATATTGAGGTGCTGTAAAGCTTTTATAGCTTTATTAACATGATTAAGACTTAATTAATAAACATAAGATAAATGCTACAAGAAAGATTGAGTTGTTTGCATTGAGACAGGGGCCTTTCTTAAATAGAGGCCGAAAGGGTACAAGTGAAGAGACACATCCCTGGGAAGGGGTGTGGCTCTTGAGTCAACGGTTATGTCCTTTGGACTTAGGGGTGTGTCTTTTAATGAATAGACATGTCCTTTGAGAGTGACCCATGTGTAAGGGTGTGACCCTTCATAGGTGTCCTTTCAATTAATAAGAGATTAAGAAGTAATTAAGGAGAGATTAAGAGAGTTAGTCACACAATCGTGACATTCCCTCCCACTTAAAATAAGACTCCAGCTAAGAAGAGATGGTTGTCTTTGAAAGAATTCCTGAAGAAGTTTTGGATATTCCTGTAAGTCTTCACTTTTCCAAGTAGAGTCAGAATCATCAAGATCTCTCCATTTAACCAAAAATTCTGTAGTGAGTTTATGTCGTGTTTCTTTCTGAGTCTGACATCAAGAATTATCTCTGGAATTAAGAGTATGTGTTCATCTTTGATTTCTGGAACATAATCCAAATGATCTAAAACTGGAAAATCACCGTCCACAAACTTCTTGAGCCAAGAAATGTGGAAAGTTGGATGAATTCTACCCCAAGAAGGTGGTAACTCCAACTTATAACTGAGAGATGAGTTCTTCTTAATAATACGAAAGGGTCCATAATATCTTGGGCCAAGCTTTGGGAAAATTGATTTCACTATCTTGTATATAATAATACCAAGTCTCCTTTTTGAAATTCAATGTGACAACGATGCTTATTAGCTGTGCGTTGATATTGCTCTTGGACGTTGATCATCTTATCCTTAATCTGTAATAGAATATCTTGCATTTCTTGAATGAGGTGGTCTGCTAAAGCCACTTTATGTTGAAGAACAAAGTTGGCAGGAATAAGGGGAGTATGGCCATAAGCTGCTTGAAAAGGTGTCATTCCAATAGCTAAATGATAAGAATTATTATAAGCAAATTCCACCAAAGGTAAATATTCTTCCCATGAAGCTAATCGAGACTGAACATAATGTCGCAGCATTTCTTCCAGAATCTGATTAACTCGTTCCGTTTGTCCATTTGTCTGAGGATGATAATCAGAGCTAAAGAGTAAATATGTACCAAGAGACTTGAATATCGAAGTCCAAAAATGTCCTGTAAACTTTGGATCTCGATCCAAAACTATAGATTTTGGCAATCCATGAAGTTTGAAGATATACTGTATAAACAGTATTGCAATATCTGAAGCCTGGGCTGCTTTCTTGCACGGGATGAAATGTGCCATTTTAGAAAATCTATCAACCACCACAAGAATCTGTGTATTGCCTTTAGAAGAACGTGGCAATGAAGTGATAAAATCGAAACTAATACTTTCCCAGCGTTCATTGGGAACTGGAAGTGGTTGAAGAAGACCAGCTGGAAGTGGTTGAAGAAGACCAGTTGGAACTTGTCTGCTAGCTTTCATACGTTGGCATGAGAGACACGCTGTAGCAAAATTAATAACATCTTGCTTCATTTGAGGCTAATAGTATGTAGTTGTCAAAAGACGATAAGTCTTGTTGATGCATGGGTGTGCAGCATAAGTGACCTCGTGATGTTCTTTCACCAATACTCTTCGAACATGAGTATTATGAGGTACACAAATACGGTCCTGATAATATAATAAACCATCCACTATTGTATATGCTCCATAAATCTTTAAGTCGGAAGGAGTTGCATTCTGAGAATTGAGAATTCAAAATGCATTTCCAAAATCACGATCTTTTGAATAACGGTCCTTGAAACTTTGAGGTATATCCATTTCAACTGTAGAAATAGCCAAGACCAAAGCTGACGGCATATGACTGAGGGCATCTGCAACCACATTGGTAAGACTAGGAACATACTCAATTGTCATATGAAAATTGGCTAAGAATTCGACCCAACGTGCTTGCCTAGCATTCATAACTGGCTGCGTGAGATATATTTCAAAGAATGATGATCTGTTTTCACCACTGAATCCGCACCAAGGAGATAATGTTTCCATGCATAATAGGCATGAACAATAGCTAAAAATTCCTTGTCATATGCCGGGTATCTTCCTTGAATTGCAGAGTGCTTATGACTGTCAAACGCAATAGCACGTCCTTGTTGCATTAAGACGGCACCAGTGGTGGCAATATCAGAAGCATCCGTGTAAACATCAAAGAGGAGAGTAGGGTCTAGAATAGCCATGACAGGAGTCGTTGTCAAAGCTATCTTTAAATTTTCAAAAGCTTGTGTTGTGGCTTCAGGCCATTGGAATGCAGGAGCGGACTTTAGAAGTTCGGTGAGAGGAGTAGCTATTTCAGAAAATCGATGAACCTTTGTGTGATAGAAGTTGGCAAGTCCCAAAAAAGACCGAACATCATGGATGTTTGTGGGAGTTGGCCAATTGACAATAACCTGTATTTTCTTTGGATCCACGGAAATACCGTCTGCTGAAACATGTCCAAGGTATTTTCCAAGGATGTCTTGAAGAATTCACTTTTGCCTAGATTAATATAAAGAGCATTGTCTCGAAGCACCTGGAAAACGATCTTAAGATGTGCCTTGTGGTCTTCCATATTACGACTGAACACCAGGATGTCGTCAAGATAAATAATGATGAACTTGTCCAAAAAAGGACGAAAAAGATCATTCATCAGACTCATAAATGTTGCAGGGGCATTGGTTAACCCGAATGGCATGACCAGGTACTTGTAATGACCATATTTTGTGCGAAAAGCTGTCTTATATTCATCACCTTCGCGAATGCGAATTTGATGATATCCAGACTTAAGATCAATTTTGGAGAAGACCTTTGCATGGAGCAATTGATCAAACAATTCATCAATGCGTGGAAGAGGATACTTATTCTTGATAGTTAACTTATTAAGGGCATGATAGTTGATGCAAAGACACATAGACTTATCCTTCTTTTTCACCAAAAGCATTGGAGCTCCAAAAGGGCTTTTACTTGGTCGAATATGTCCTTTCTCCAAAAGTTCAGTAAGTTATCGATGTATCTCCTGAGATTCCGTAAAAGAAACTCGATATAGAGCACGAGTAGGTGGAGCACTGCCAGGAAGAATATCAATAGCATGGTCGACTGGTCGACGAGGTGGGAGAACTGCAGGAAGCTCCTCAGGAAAAAGATCCAAGTATGGAGCAAAGAAAGGTTGCCTGAGATACATCACCTTTGTATCTATGTCCTCGGGAGGGTCGTTGGTTGAATAGACCATTAAAAGTGCTGAGGAACAACTACTCTTGCGGACCCACCGTTTCACTTGAAGAGCTAAAAGGGTTGGTGTAGAAGGTTGGTCTCTGATTCCTTCGAGAGCCACAAGAATACCAGATAAGTTCTATGACACAAAGAATCGACATGTGAGAGTCTTTTGCACAGTCATTGATCCTAGGAAGGTCAGTGAGATAACGTTGTTGGTGAGACTTTAAAGAATAAATATGTGAGTCTTTTGTGCTTCTTAATATTTTTTGTGTGGTCTATGTTCAGGTTGCTTATCAAAATTTTGTCTTCTCATTTTGTTTTTGTTGTGTAGTCTGTCGACGCATTCCCTTGTGGTGGTGCCGACTCTCAACAGAGAGACGAGATTGTCAACACTGTAAATATTTGCACAGCTAACTCTCATGATTATTTGAGAGAGCTTCTAGATTCGGATGTGAAGATAATAGATGCCATCTGTTGGAGAAACACCAAGGAAGCCAAACCATGGTACCCCTTCACATGGGGTTACCTTGGAAGTGTAGGTTTCCATTTTGCATTGTTAGATTGCTAGTGTATGGATTGTGTCATAGTTCCTTTTGAGTGCGCGCTTGTTTGGTCAATGTAGGTGCAATATTAAAATGCATTGGAGAAGAAGCTTGGTCCTTTCAAAGTTCAAGTTTCCAATGAGGAGTTTGCTAAGCTAGAGAAGAAAGAAAGTGAAAACCTCACTAGGAAGTACTTAGACAGAATAGGCAAGTAGCTATTTTTGTGGATTCTTTGGCTTCTATCTTGCAATGGATGTCTTGAAAGTCATTTGCCATCCTAGAGTTGAGGATTACTTCGGCTTTGATAGATCTTGAATGCTTTGGATCCAAAGTTGGGTGATGAATGAAGGAAGGTAGTGCTCTCTTTGAAATGCAGTGAGAATAGTTTTGTTTCATTTAAGAACCTTAATTTGCTAGCTTTGTGCGATGTGAGCACGGACGTGAGTTTGTGATGGCTTTTGCTTTTTGAAGTAAATATGGTGCAACAATGGTGGTTAAGAAGTTTCCTAGTGGATTTTTTTGCTATTGACTCCAAAAATGCAAGGGAAACTTTTGTTCTACCTCAACATTGTAAACAATGTTTGTATTTATTCTTTATATGTATACATAAACGCATGCAATGTCTCATATATATGTTCTTTTGCATATTAAGTTGTTGTTGTAATAGTTGTATTGTGTTCGCCGTTTTTGTTTTATTGTGCTTCCCCATTGACCAATGTCATCCCAATCCCAATGTGTATTTGAAGATTTGAATAGCGATGAGAGAAGATGGATGAAATGGAAGTGCATCAAGAGAACAAAGATGTTTAGGATGATATGGAAGTAGTGTTCTTAGAGCACAATTAAACTAGCCAACAATAAAGAGATTTCTTTGATTTCATCAATAAGCCATGTGCAATAGATTCTATCCTCCATGCCCCCATAGCCATGGGTCCACTTGAGAATAGCATTAAAAGTTACGGCAATGACGAGGGCCTTTCTTCTTTGGCTCTATGAAGATTGCTTTCCATGCTTTTGGTACAATGCTAGTGGAAGAGTTACATATTTAAAACAGAATGGCCCAATATATTGCATTCAAGTATTAAAAGAAGAAAGTATGCCAAGTTTCAATGGAAGAAAGTGTATAACACATGGCAAGGCCATCATATCGTTAAATATGATTCTCCATGCAAAAGACTATAACAGTGGTCTATTATGACACCCAAAAAATAGTTCATTCATGATAAAGCATATAGTGGTAAGAAAACATTGAGCAAGATTAAACTCTTCTTGACAAACCTAGAAATCAAGTTGGGAAGTATGAAAATAATCAACTCATCACAAATCTTTTATTGCTACTAGAATATTGAGCAATATTAAAACTCTTCTTGAGAAATCTACAAAAACAGAGCTGGGAAGTATGAAAAAATGGCTTGGGATAGGTGAAGAAATAAGAGGGGCAATAAGCTGAGTTTCAAGATAGATGGATAAGAGGGAGATGAAGAGGTGAAAGCACACGTGATGTACTAGTGGGTGGAGTAATAGGAGCTAACAACAATTGAGGCTGATTTCAAACCTTGTCCGGCCCACTTGAATTGAGGGTGGATATTCTACCCCAAGAAAGGGTAGCTCACCACTCAAGATACGGGGATGTGCATGATGGGCATGCGAAATGCCCCCAAGTGAAGTTTGAACCATAAGATGGGAATGAAAGGGTAAAGAATGGGCATATTTATAGAAATGGCTGTATTTTTTGTATACAAGGGTATGAAAGAGTAAGGGAGGCAAAGGGGCCGTTACACACTACTTGCCATGGAACAAGGCAGGTCAAAGACCCCCACCGCCCATCCCCAGCCATTGCATGCAAGTGTGTAATGACTCAATGGCCAAGGTAGGATCAAAGCTGCCATGGTCTGAAATCAGTTAATGATCCGGCTGTCCAGTTCAGACTCGAGTGTCCCTGCTGCATGTATATGCTACTGTCATGGGGGAGCTTCCGGGCAAGGGCATTCATGACCTGATGGAACCCATCACCGGGGTGGGCCAGCCTTGGGAAGAGCAGGGCCTGTTTGAGCCTAGGGTCCCCCAAGAGCTTCTGCTTCATGGTGACAGTCTCCATTGGTATGGATGTGAGGATCGTGTCCAACATGGCCACATCTTTTTCTCTTACAAACACAGCTATGCCCGCCCATGGTATCACATCCCCAAAGGGGAGCACTATGTCATCTGCAATGATCACAGGTATGCACCCGAATGCTACAGCCTCGACTATCCGCGGGCTCCATGGCGCCCACCCCAATGGGCAAAGGCAGAATATGGATCTCTGCATGTCCTCATAGTATGTGGGTGGATGATCTGATGAGATGTCAAAGAGTGGATTGCCCTTGAAATTCTCCCATATGGCTGCCCTCACCCCTCTGCGCACAAGCACACAACATGAAGAAATGCGAGTCAAACGTGATCACATGCCTAGCACATAGTAAACCCCTTTAAGCTACAAAATAATTCATCTTAGTAGCCCACTTTAAACTGCATTGATGATGGCCAATGAATTCCATTATGTGTGATCTTTTACCTGGCATAGTAGCCCCCATTGGGGTCATTGGCTATGTCATAGAAAACACCGCGGAAGTATGCGAATGTGGAGCGTGGTGTGCTAGCAAGGAGCGTATGATTCAATATTTTCTTGGGAGAAACATAGGGAGGAATGATGATGGATCCATACTTCAAACAAGAGTGATTGATCTGCCCAAATGTTTGTATGAGCGTTGCATGCTGGAGAAGAGGGTGGATACCTCGCCCAATGGCCTTTTTCTCCTGCAGAGCAAGTTAGCATTTAAAAAATGAGACTTGAACCATCACTATGGTTGGATTCCACCAGCAAAAAGAAAAAGCATGGTATGTGTATCTGATGATGAGGGGAGCTTCGATGTATGCATGTGATGATGAGATATGTATGTAATGATGATGATGAGGTATGTATGGGATGATGAGATGAGTCCCAATAGCTTTGGGATTGCCCAAAGGCTCAGCAGGTTTGGCAGCGGATGCTCCGCATCTTCACTATGGACAGGGCCAACATGCAGCAACATTGTGAGGTATATGTAAGGACATCCTACCTGGTAATGAAAGCATGCTCCAAAGTCATGGGGGACAACAAAGAAGTGGTCAGCACCCTCGGTCCGGTTCCAGTATGGCCAATGGGTAGAGATGTACTGGATGGCACTCCTCATCATGCGGGGCATGTTGTTGATCAAGGGGAGGCCAGTTTTGGTGAGGTCACAGTTGGTGTAGACCGGGGTGTAGAACCAGTCAGCCTCCTCGGGGTCTAGAGTACGCACAGAGCTCGAGAGGAGGAAAAGGTGCATGTGTATCTCGGCTGCAAACATGTGAGACAGGCACCGCATATCCTTTTGCACCACCCTCTTGTGGAACCTGCTTGGTATGTCATATATATACACTTTCAACCTCCCAATGGGATCCTCATCCAGCATCATGTGACTCCCATGACCTGCCAACAAACATGGTGAGAAGAATAGTCATGAAAGCAATGATTTTTGGGGTGCAAATGATCATCCTTAGACTCACCATGTAAGCACTGATACTTGATTTTATATGAACTAAGTCTTTTTTTACTTCAAGTAAGTATTGAATAGAAGCAAGGGAGTGCAATGCATAAAAAAATCAATTTCAATTAATCTAAGCACGTTCAGAGCCACCGTAACTCTCTCATATGTATATGGGCTGAGAAATTAATCATTAGCTGTATTTCAATTACAGATACATGAATTAGTATCATGTAGGATAAATGTATATCATATTTTAACCACTTTAAAATCGATATCTTCTAACCACCTGCGCGCGCGCGCGCGTACCTATAATGCAGACTTGTGGTGCAAGAAAAGCTCGAAAGCCCAGAATGGCCAGTAACAAGATAATCAACAAATCACAGTGGTTGCAACGCTGCCTTTTGTCGTTCTTAGACATCTAACTATTGCCCCCCTTAATCAAATCCTTTAATCCAATAGAAAGCCAAACGCAGTTAATGAATCGACGCTGCGCCTTAATCAATGCAAAAGTAACACTTACAGCAGGTTAAGGATATCAGTAAGAAGCAAGAAAAGGAAAAATGAAGCCTTGATTAAGGGTTGATTGCTTCAATGAATAGGAAGAAATTGAAATGGCAATGGGCTGCCCTCAAAAGAAGATCAAAGCTATAAATTGAGCCTAGTTCAAAGCTTAGTCTCGAAAATTGACGTCTCCATTGCAATCAAATTCGTAGCAGAATAATGTCAATGTGGGTTCCCTGCAAGACCTTGACTTACTACTGGTCCCTCCGCTCATTAGGAGCAAAAAAAATAAATAAATAAATTTCCCCCTCTAGAGACCTTGAAGAACAAAAAGAATAAAGAAAGAACGCTAGTGTGAAAGCCTGTTCAAGGCACAAATTGTTTCTGTAAAATTGAAGCGAAGAGGAAAACATATTGAATCATCACACAAAGACTTAGCCTAGGAACCTCAATGAAAAAATTGATGAGCTATTAAAATACTATGGTTAGCTTAAAAGCCTCATTTTTAAGTCACTGTTTTTCTTAATAATCAAAGATGCATCGTCACATTAGCACAGCTCAAGATACATTGTTTTAGAACACTTGTTTTTCTTAAATCAAAGGTACACTGTCTCATTAGCACAACATATAAATTACATCATGATGTCAAGCCAAGGAGAGGTGACTTAGTCTATGGATTCTTCCTAGCTTGAATAGCAGCCTTGTTGGATAATGAACCTTGGCACATTTGACTCTCATGATCCCTCACTCTAAACCTTTAAATATCTAAAGCTATTGGCGTACCATTTCAAAAGTAGTAATCAAGATGGGTTATTGTATATACTTTTGTCATGATCACTTAGACTACCTATCTCTTCAACAATCAACAATATGATATTCCACACCTTAAATATATGCCTTCAAAGCGTGCAAGTGTTGGAATGCATAGTTCACGTGAAGAACCTTTGAAGCATTCATTGGCTTGAGGATTCAAAGGAGCCTCTCAATCTCCAATTCATGGTGAGCGTTTATATCACTCATTGTGTTTCATGCATGCATGTACCTTCATTGGCACCAAACATATTGAAGTTGCATGTAGTAGACACGTTTGTTTTTCTATACACCACCATAACACTTGTTTGTGTGTCTCTAAGAAAAATCAAACACATTAAGAGGCTTCATCAAGCAATTTGGAGTGGGCATTGTGATATTCTTCCTAAGAGCCTTCTGCCAAGTGGTTGTCCTAGTTGGAAGTGAAAGTGCATTGTTCCAAATAAAAGATTGCAAGAGGCTATAACAATTACTTCCTACCAACACTGCAAATCCAAATCTCCATTTTTCTATTTATTAAGGGTTAGGGAACCTTCTTTCTAGTCCTACCCTCACACACCCACCACATCCCTTCTTTGCCTCTCCTTATAATTTTGGAAGGAGTTCAAATCCAAACCTAAATCTCCATTTTTTCTACCAAGGGTTGGGGTACCTTCCTCCCAATCCTACCTTGACACAATTTCAACGAGCTCATTAGGCTCATGATGTAAAGACTCCAAGCTAAAACCCTTCTCTGGAGTGAACATAGAATGGCTCAATGTGATCTCTGATTGACATTTGCAATCATGGTTAAAGATATGATGTACGCTTGAGATGTGTGGCCTAAAGAAATAAAAAAGTGATAAAAAATGAATGGGATTCCAATAATTGAGAAGCCATGCTACTCATGGTAATATTAATCAAGTGCACATAGGCATTTCTATCTTTTCTCAGACACTAGGGTGCCTTTATTATGAGAGTTTTGGTTGTGAAATTTGATTTTAAAAAAACCAAAGAGACATCTATGATCATTTGGATTCATTGTAGTAGCACTTGGGAGTTTTGTGTTGCCTTTTGATGGGTAGCCTTGCTTGTCATTATAAAGGGATTAGTCTCGAAATTACATGTTCTCTCTAATTTCACTCTTATTCTAGACCAGAAACTAAAAAAAACAATAACAAAATACATTCGAAATGCCCAAGAATGGGCACTACAATTGTGAGAATTTTTACAAGCATTGTGAAATGGATTGCATGAAGAGTTGCATAGAAAATGCTAGACATGTGTGCCAAAAAGCCTCCCAAGGTGGAGGTTGTTGGTGCCTCCAAGCCTGGAGCCGAGCGGTAGCACCATTACCTCCCAGAGTGGAAGTGCTGGGTTCGAATCTACCCACTCTTATATAGAGGCAAGTGATGGCATGTAATATTAGTACCACTTTCTCAAAATAAAAGTGATGGCATGTAATATTAGTACCACTTTCTCAAAATAAAATTTTTTAAAAAAAGGTGGAGGTTGAGTCTACATAAAGTGGTGAGATGAATGCCTTTACGATCAAACCCGTGATGGCGTGGGTTAGGCCATGTAGAGGTAGGCACAAAAGAGAGATGCCAAAAGCAAAGCTAAAATTATTTTCCTGAGTGCAAGCGTATCGAATCAAAAATGGCTGTTGGTAGAACTACCCTGTTAAAGTGAAACATTCTACCATGAGCTGTAAAGTGGGCCAGCTATATGAAATATTTGTTTAAGAGGTCCAAGATCTGGACCGCTGATTGTCATCATGATCAATCATCTGGCCCGCCCATTAAATGCATACAAAAATATATATATATATATATGCATTTCCTACGCTAATGTTGGTTTAAACAGATTCAACTAAATCAGTTGCATTTATTAAAATAAGACTGCTTTTTGAAGCACAAGCCAGAATTCAACGATTAATTTCAAGTTGGAACATAATTCCAAAAAAGAAAAAGAAAAACAGAAAGCCAATTCAAAAATCGACAACCCTCGTAACATGATTAATTTCATTAACCATAAGACTAATGTCGATTAATGCGTACCTGTGAATCGGGCTTGGGGAGCCACAAAAGCTCGGAGGCCAAACGCTGCAAGCAAGATGATGAAGAGTAGGTGGCTCCAACGCTGGCGGTTCTTCATTATCGGAGATTACTTGTGAAAGAATTCTCTCCAAAAATTCGATCTCCCAATTTTTAATCACCTAAACCTACTAAAATGCGCACAAAATAGCTCACAAAATGTGCAGCATTGCCTACTACACAGAGGGCTGTGCTTTGCTAACATTCTTGGTTTGATCTCTTCCTTGCAAAATGTTAATATGATTAAGGCTCTCTCTACACCATTAGCAGTGATTAATGCAAGCTTGCAAAACGCAAAATTATTGCAAGATTAATTGCCAAAAGATCGATGTACCTTGGTAGTGTTGATACAATTAGGCTCTACACCCGCATGGTTAACTTTTGCAAGCTTGCAATAACAAGCTAATCCACCTCCTCCACTAACTATTTCCTTTTTGGAAAGGGTGCTGCAAAGGCCTTGAAATCTTGTTAGCTTTAGAGAGAAGCTAAACGGGGGAGGGGGGTGTGTGAGCAGTATGACTGGCTAGGGTTCATGAGTATATGGGTGCCTTTGAGTAGGCTCTGTGCACAGCGAGAAGACTACACACTACATCACTTCCAAACTGAAGGAGTAGTACTGGAAAGCCAGTACAAATAATCCTAATAATGCATGCTTTCTTCAAGGCTCCTCCTTTTCCTTTCCTTGGATGAGCTTTTTGTGCAATGTGAGACTGTTCATGACTGCTGCAAAACTCCCATGTGGGACTACTAAATAAGAGCCCAGAAGAAAACTCTTACCCCCCTCTCTTGAATGCTTCAGTATGTGGACTATGCTTACACAAAAAAAATTTCCCCCTTTTTTTTTGTTGTTGGGTGGGGGGAGAGAGAGAGAGAGAGAGAGAGAGAGAGAGAGAGAGAGAGAACAGTGTAATTTTTCTCAAAAGAATGCAATGTATATGAAGCAAAAAGGGGCTAAAAGGATGGAACCAAGAGGCTGACCTTGGAAGCAAAGCTGCTCTAGGAAGCTTGGCTTTGTAGGCATCGTGTAAGGGGGCGGTATATGAGGGGGGATTAGCACAAAGAGCGCACAAAATCCTATACATAATGTAGACTTTTTAACCTTTATAATTGAGAAGGTTGATTAAGCCTCGTTTGTATAGGCACTTGATTTGGCAAAGCTTGAAAACACATGGCAACAAACATGATAATTTTAAAATAATTGATAACATTTTGGAAGGACGGGACAAATTTCCCATCTATTGAGCTCATACCCTTACTATAGGGCATGATTAATTAATTGAAACCTTAGGTTTCTAAGGTCCTAGCTCCCATCGTCTTGACACTCCTCCTAGTCTGCCTCTCATTCCTCCTTATACGGGCCTGATTAATTAATTGAAACCTTAGATTTCTAAGGTCTGAGCTCCCATCTCCCTCACGCTCCTCCTCGTCTACCTCTCACTCCTCTTCTCACAAAATCCTATACATAATGTAGACTTTTTAACCTTTAAAATTGAGAAGGTTGTCTAGTTTGTACAGGGACTTGATTTGGCAAACCTTGAAAACACATGGCAACAAACATGATATTTTAAAACATTTTGGAAGGAGAGGAACAAATCTCCTTTCTATCAAGCTCATACCCCCTATCAGCTTGTACCCTTATCTTAGGGCCTGATTAATTTATTGAAACCTTAGGTTTCTAAGGTCCTAGCTCCCATCTGTCTCACACTCCTCCTCGTCTGCCTCTCACTCCTCCTCCTCCTCCTCCTCCTCGTTTGCCTCCTCCTTATCCTCCTCCCACTTTGCTGCTCCTCATCATCCTCTTACTACACTTACCCGCTGTCACCTCTTCATTGGACTTGATAAGTATGTGGTTGGTTGTTGTTATACCCACGCATGAACAATTGAGAAGGTGAATGTTCTCGAAAAAGCACGAAGCCTATACGTTTGCTAAGGTTGCCTAAGTATCTAAGGTTTTTTCTTTTTGTATTGAGAGGGTTATTTTGGTAAGGTTCCCTAAGTATCTAAGGGTTATTATATATTTTTTGTACTGCGACAGCCTAGGTTCAATACCTGCCCCTTCTCCCGCATGCCTAATGGCACGCGGTCTGTCAATTCAAGTATCCAAGGTTGTGTTGCCAGCTTAGAATTTATTAACTAATGCTTCCAAAAAAAAGGTTAGGGTGGGAGATTAGGGAAAAAAAAGAGAGCTCAAAATCCATTACATTTACATAATATTTACTTAATGAAGCACTCTCATGCATGAGCCATTTCATACATACTTTCTTGTTCTTTTTTATTTTCCTTTAATTCTAATTCCATCCTTTTAAAAAGCCAAAATAAAGCATGGAAACAAACATAATAATTAACAAGTTAATAACATTTTAAAGGGAAAGGTGTATATGAACAGCAATCATGAAGATTTAAGCAAGTTTAAAATGGGCCGCAATTACAAGAATTTGTTATTTTTGCACCGACCCGTTAGGAGGAGGTGGTGGGCTCCGCTTCTTTTGTTGGAAGTGAAAGGACGTCCGACCCAGTATAGGCAAAATAGTCCTCGAAGCTTCTCGTAAGACAACAGCCCTGTAGCTGCTTCTCCATGTAGGACAGCTACGGTGCACCTACAATGACGTGGACGCTTGTGTGCTGGGTCTCGGCCCCGCGTCATTACATGCACGGTATTATGCACCATTTATGTTCCAAAGCTAGTGCTGCACTAACGCTTTATTCAACCAATCAAAATAAAGGTAATGATTTAGAGGTGAAAAATGGACAAACTCTCGGAATTTTAACCAAAATGTATTATATTTGCTCCTAGAAATATGAACGGAATTGCCAAATTATCAGCGAAGAAAATCCAATTCCAATCGAGAAAATATATTATAGACGAGACGAAGGTCTTGGTCAAGATGATGGCGACCAGAGTTTCCCTCAGGTTAGGGTTTCGTCCAACGGATTTGGTTAGTCGCCTTCCTTCTCCTTCCTATTCGGCCTTCAAAGAACTTTTCGTGGGGGAGGCCGCTAGGCACTCCCCCAACATCAATGCCTCATAATAGACGCCCTAGTGGAGGAGCTGTTGATTCGCCTCAATTGCCGTACTCTGTCATCGCTCGCTCGCCATCAATGCCACCTCTCCCAAGTGCAACGGACAAGATGACTGGCATGCAGGGACTAGGGTGGCACGTGGTGGAGGAGCCCCCCTTTCCCACCATGCAACCGAACCCGATATATCAGACGGCGGCATTTCTAGAGAAAGCCCATCTGAATCTTCAATCTTCTCCGGCTACGGTACAACCCCTCCTTAACACCCTTCATGCAGGGAGCCAAGCAGACCAGAGCGATGGCCCATGCCATCCACATCCCTACTCCCTCACGGCGGCAAAGGATCATTCACATCCCCTCCATCAGAGATGCGACCAAGTGGAAGCTTCTTCCCTCCCCAACAAGAAGTCCATGCAGTTTACGGAGAGCAATCTACTAGAAGAGAAGGAGGTCGGGCGGTTGCTGATGCCGCTCCACAAAGATCCAGTCCTCACGGAGGACTACAAACTGGGCCTGTAAATCAAGAAGGAAACAGCGATCCAAGTGTTGAGCAAGAAGGCCATCGCGGTGTAAAAGGTAAACCATCCGTCTTGTTACCCATTAATTTGGTGCATGACTGGCTTATGGTCTACCAGTCCCGTGCCCTAATAGCACTGTGTCATGGCCCTCGCCCACCTGCGGATGTCCTAGGAGGCTGGATTAGGGCAAACTGGATTCCTAGGGGGTGTAGAAATTGAACAGATTCACTTCTTGCTATTATTGCTTTCTGTTTAAAGATGCAAAGACGACTCTTAACATCTTAGGGGCAGGACATTGGATGATTAGGAACACCCCGCTGTCCCTCTTTCACTGGCACCCTAATTTCTCTCCTAATGGGCCTAAACCATCTAGATTTCTTGTCTAGATAGAGCTCCCTAACCTTCCCCTGCACACCTGTGCCCGTTGTTAAAGTTTATAGTGGAACCACTAGGGAAACTCTTAGGTCATCGAACCAATTTCTGACATGAATCCCTAATGGCACCCGCAAGCGTTGGTTGAAGTTGATCTCAACTCAGAACTCCCTAAGGAAATCATTATTATTGTTGATCATAATCATTATTATTGTTGATCATAATCATAGCATGGTCCAGCCAATTTTGTTCAAAAACCTGCCTAATGCATGTTTCCACTGTAACAAATAAGGACACTTTATTAGGGATTGCCCTCTCAAGACCCCCCCCCCTTGACCTAAACAGTAAGAAGTCCCAAGCAGATGACCCTCCCCCCTCAGGCTCTGATGGCTTTCAAACAGTCCTGAAAAAGGGAAAAGGTCAAAGACCCCCAGCTAAAGGACCCAAGCCGGCATGAGGAATCATAATAGATTCACATCGCTCTCCTGGTTAATGTCGTTGATCCTACACCACCAGATGATGACCCTAAATCATCAGATGATGAGGAGATGGTGCAGGATTCTTTGACTCATTATGCCAGCAGGTTTCAAAAAGAAATAGATCAAATGAATTTTGGTGAGGATTCCCTGAGAAACGCCCTTACTCCAGAAGAAGAGAAGCTTCCAAGTCTAGCCCTCAAGGACAGTAGAGGGGGTGGTTCATCTGACTCCCCAATACCTATTCAACAAGACCCTTGTCCGTCAACAGGGGGGCAAGATTTCCCTCTTAACCCAGAACTACCTCATCAGGAATACTCCTCCTCAAAAAGGAGAATCTCCGAAGTTAGCCTGAGTGTGGACTCCCCTGTTTTGCTGAGGAGAAAAAGGTGTTAAAGTCACATCTCCAAAACCCAAAGAAAATAATGTTTAAATTGATTCTCTCCTTCAATGTCAAAGGGATAACGGACCCCCTTTTAAAGCGCCCAAGCTGAAAATTGGCTCTATAGAGAGAAGTTATAGGATGATTGCATTGGTCTACAAGAACTCTTGGCCTCACGTTGTGAGTCATGGGAAAAATTAAATGATGTTCAATTGAGGAGATGTTTCATGATGGGCTTGAAGAATAACAGCTTACACAACTTGATCGTTGTATCCAAACCGGAAACATTCGATCAATGTTATAAAGAAGCAATACGTTTAGATGACAAAGAAGCAATACGTTTAGATGACAACATGCTAGAAGATGAGCATGTTACGAGGTGTTCCTCATCTAAACCAAGTGAATCAATGGCAAAAGAAAGATCAATCTCGGAATTAACATTCCCCGAATTTTATGCAGCCTTGCTTAAAACATTACAGCAGACATCTATAAGACGGGATGAAAACCTTCAAAACCAGACATCCTTACTGCCTCTAAAAGTGAGGAGTGAAATGCCTTGTGTTGAATGCAATCATTACGACCATCCCAATCCTCATTATGCATACAAGGCACCTGTTCTTCTATACTGCATATATTGTAAAACCTTTGACCATGATACTAAAAAGTGTATATATACTAAAACCTTTACAATATACTACATATATTGTAAAACCTTTGACCATGATACTAAAAAGTGTTCTGCTTCATCCACAATGGACTCAAAACCTTCATCTCCCGTGCACAAAACAGAAACAGTCCAAAGGGTAGAAATGCTCAGGAAGCAGTTAATCGGACATTTTAGTGTTTTTATTGTCGTGGACCTCACAAGGTGGCAGACAGCACAATTTGGAATACTTCCATGCCCATAGTCATTGACAACTTGCGACCAATGTTGTGAACGATGTGGCATTAATCACATGTTCCAAGATTGCCCAAGACGAGTTGCTTCAATGCAACTTGTCTCACAAAATACAACTCTTAAGTGTACAAAACGGGCAACTGGCCACGGTACCCTTGAAGGTGCTTAAACGCTTACAAGCCAAAGCACGAGAAACAGTCAAAAGGAATGTAAAAGACAACACCTCAACATGGGTACAAGAACATGCTTTAAAACAGAACCTAAAAGAGAAAACTAAACCTTCTAAACCAAAAAAATACAAGGGACAAAAAACTATCGAAATCAAGGTCAAATTAAAAGACAGGGAAAGGAGTCTATACAGGACATAAACCCAAAAGGGGGATATAAACACAAAAGAGCCAAAAGCTATATAGGATGCAGAAGCATCCACATCAAATACCACCACACAAACCTCAACACCCATATATACGACACAAGATACAAAAATCCAAAAGAAAATTCGATCTCGTCACATGGGTAAGCATCCACATCAAATACCACCACACAAACCTCAACACCCATATATACGACACAAGATACAAAAATCTAAAAGAAAATTCGATCTCATCGCATGGGTAAACATAATGAAAAACTAACAAACCAAAGAAAGTCAAAGAATGAAACAAGTTCTAGTACATCGCTAAGCGAGGATGAAACACGTTCTTACTCTTCACTTCACTGCTGCACCACATAGACCAATCAAGAAACTAGAACCCACCCAACCACCCTAAAAGGATAATGATAATCACATGACATATGCAGAACGTAAAAAGCAAGCTCAGGAGAATATGCTTAGCTTGGTTGAATGTCTTACAGGGTCACCGGTTGTGATTAAGCCTCATAATGCCAATCCTAAAAGAGCAACCAAGATATAAAGCCTAGAGGAGTACCACTTCCCCTTTCAAGAGGAAGACATACTCCCTACACAAGAGTCATTTGAAACAGACTGTACGAACTATAGGCTTGAGAAAGCACATGAGGAATTCGATAATTCCCTTACAAGATTAAAACAGTCTCTCAAAACCTCATTTGGAGGAATGCTCTTCTAATAAAGCCAGCATCACATCATCACTTGCAGCTTTAATGGCTCATCCTGAGTTATACAAGGACATAACGAACTTCATAAAATAGGACTGTAAGGATTCACAAATTTCCAAACATCCCTCATTAAGAATTGTCAGAGGGCCAAGTGTGCCAGTGTACGCATTGGGTACTCTTGTAAAAACTGAGACCCAAATAGAGGATGAAAGTGAATGGGAATATGAAATAGACATAGGCTCTGAAGCTGAAACAATAACCAAAACACCCATGGTTCCTTTGGAAGATTCTATCATGGTATGGTTGGATTTCCCTACAGCAGGCAATGATGTTCAGCGCAAACGCGCATTGATTAGCCCTCGAGCAAGTCATAACATCATGACAATAGACACTTGGGTGTCATTGGGACAACCTAAACTCATCCTTGCAAGCAATAGTATTACAAGAGAAGCCAATGGAAAAAACATTAAAATTCCAGGTTACTTTAGAAACACTACTCAAACAATTGATGGCGATATGGAATTTACATTCCATGTTACCCTAGATTCCCTTGAGGATGATGTCATCCTTGGCAAAACTTGGATAAGTGAATCATTTTATTCACTAGATGAATCCATACAAACAATCACCTTGAACACTCCAGCAGGCAATGTACAACTACTATTACAGGAGAAAGAAACCTTGCATGAGCCGGAACTTCCAACATATCTTACTGAAAAGATCCATAGGATTTTGGTTGGATTGGAAATTTCAAATAAAATCACCAGAGCTCAATCACAGCTTTATCCAACACACGAAAACAATTTCATGACCCTCGAGCTATGGGATTTGTTAGGTCAACCAACACTCACGGCATATCCTAAAAGGATTACCTTTATACAAGACTTGAACATGCCATGTTTGGGGTACTTTGAACATACAATGTATATTGAAACTAACCCCTCACTTGCAAGTTTTTTGTGGTTGAGTATGTGTTGGAAGCACATTTAATCTTAGGACTTAAATGGACTGTTGCTGCCCAAGCACCACTGTGCTTTGCTAGCGATAGAGTCATCATGATGGTCAATGACAAAAAGTTGACAATACCATACTGCCAAGAAGAGGATCCAACTTTTACCTATGATGCTGAACGCAAAAGGATACAAGTCTCTTTCACAAAAGCCCCTCTACACAATGACCTACTATCTACGCGTCAACAACCAACTCCGATAAAGCCTCTACTCCTTAAACCCCATCCTCACCTATGAAGTTCGATGCCAAAACCTCACAATCAGCAGCTATTCTTGAAGAAGTTCCTAGAGCCCAACCATCTATCTCTAATAGGGAACTCAAAGGAAAGGCCCCGGATCCTATGCATCTTCATCGATAAACCTCATCAAAGGAGACAACCACATGCTCAAAGGCCTCGTCATCGACAACCACTCTACAAGAGACTCTAACCTCATCATCATCAACAATGCCCATGAGTCTTAAACCTGTAGCCTTAGCACTGCCAGCCAAAGTCAAGGAGGGCCCCAAACCTTCCACACCAACCCAAAATAAAACTCCACCACGACAACCACAATCAAGATATCTTAATAGTATCAAAATGTGGGTGGAGAAGCAGCTACTTGTAGCTCAAGGCTACTATGAAGGTGCCAATTAAATCTGGGTGCCTCAATAGTCAAAACCTCTTCCTCAACGCAGCACTCGAAAGCCAAGGAAAAAGAAAAGTACTCCACAACACCGTCCACAAAAGCCTATGCAAGTTCCTCAAAGAACTCCACCAATACAACAAGTGTGGGTACCAAAAACACTGCGCAAGCACAAGGATACTACCAAAGAAATACCAAAGCCTAGGTCCCCAAGTGCATAACAAAGTCCCCTAGTGCATAACAAAGTCCCCTAAGCTTGCACAAAGAAAAAAGCCTCAACACCAAGCACATCGGTCAAACCACCAAATTATAGTGTTCGTCAAAGATGGGTGCATGTGCATGTACTTCAACAACAAGGATACTATGATGGTAATTCCATCATATGGTTGCCAAAATCGAACAATGTGAAAAAACCTCAACACTGACTTCAACCCCAACAACTTCACCTAAAGTTCGACAAGAATGGAGGCCCAAGCAACATCGAGCAAATCATTCAACCACTCTTGTGCATTCAGCACCAACACAAGATCTTGTCTGTTCAAGCAAACAATCGGCAGTCTTCCCTACTACCTCGACATTATTTCAGCAACAAATTCAAGAATCATACGAAGACTTAGGAGCACATCAAGAACATAATAACAATGCTCTTGTCACCCCTCTAAAAGTGAGAAATGAGCGTACAAGGAGCTGTTGCTTGCAAATCATGACTAGATGACC
Organism: Cibotium barometz; assembly: GCF_041138505.1. Classification (NCBI taxonomy): domain Eukaryota; kingdom Viridiplantae; phylum Streptophyta; class Polypodiopsida; order Cyatheales; family Cibotiaceae; genus Cibotium; species Cibotium barometz. The sequence continues at coordinate 5,298,145 of NC_141084.1, forward strand.
CGTAAAAAAAATATTTAAAAAAAACCTCGAGGTCAAAACTTGCATATTCACGGAATTCCATCTCACGGAGTTCCATCTCATGTCTTAAGAACCAGCACTGTCACGATTTAAGCCCCATCGCGGATTAAGCCATATCATGCAATAGCCACTATATATTTGTTAAGCTTATTGCTTATTGTTCTTTTGGCTAAATTAATGTAGCATCTGCTCCATGAGTACATATCCTTACTCATGCACTCGAGAACATTTGCACCAAAGCCTCACCATCGACAACTTCCAAGTACATCTCTGGATGGGGGGGCCATGGTGGGCGAAAGCCTAGTCAATAGTACAGCCCATCGCCTAGAATTTTCCTTCACATTACAAACCTCTCCAAATGACGCCACAATCTTCATAACTCCAATGATTTTCAATCCCTAGTGAAGATCTCTATATTAGCCTCACAAGTCGATGTAATTCTTTCAATCCTCATTAACAAGTGACCACGTCAGCACAAAGTAGTTCAATAAGAGTCTATATGACTCAATTCTTGTACTTCATGTAAATCTACTTCATTAGAGCATTTAAATATGGATAAAAACATAAAAAGCACATGGACAGAAGAAGACATGATCAGGTCCTACTCAACAACATTTGACAAGAATCCTGCCACACAAAGGGACATCATCACAAGCCAATTACTTCAAAGGATAAATGTCGTTCAATGAATCAAATGAGGAACTGAGAATCACCATCTTGTTTAGATGATTAAATATGGTCTAAACATGTCCCGCCTAAAATGTCATGTCTTATGTGGCTTATTCCGGACCATGCTCTCTGGACCAATAACAGAGCTGCTATATTCGGATTAGGTGATGGCATCTGTCATAACTATTTTAAAGAGAGAGAAACTATCCCCCACATGTTTATGCATTGTTTATGGAAACTGAAGTCGAATTGGTTTACAAAAAAAAGAAATTTATGGCCACAGCTGCTCGGGAGGACGAAGAACTATCTCGGTATATCCTAGACATCATTGAGATGCAAGCTGCCCTCTGAGTACTGACAAAATTGAGTTAAGCTTGTCAAAGTAAAAAGTTGTGTGGTCCAATGATATACGTGCAGAATGTTTTTTCTTTTAATTTAATATAATTTCTAACATCGTTCATATATATATATATATATATAAACTGCAAACCAGGTTTTCGAGCATGCATTACACACACAAACAATTTATGCACAAGGGCCCTTAGGGTAAAGGGGCCAACTTAGTGCAAACTAAGCTTTTGGCCTTGGATGATCCAAAACCTGCATAAATTTTCAAGTTGAATGCATTGCAAGGTTTGCATTTACATGTCAAAGTAAATAGATAGCACAAACATGAGTAGCTACACAAACCAGAGGAAATTGTACATTTTTTTTGGAATGCAATACTCAGCTCAAAATTGAGCATTGAAAAAAAAAACAAGAGGAAATTGCCTCAATGATATGAGAAGGGAAGAATAAAAAATTTAAGAAGGTCCAAATGTGTGTGAGTTGACACATGCACAAAATTCCTAAAATATGCTTTTTCTATAAGTGAATATTTATTAATTAATGCCCACAAGCCGGCACTAATTAATAAATATGCTAAGGATCTTAGCGTCGAGCGTGCCTCACTCTCCATTTGCCCAGCAACCGCGCACAGCAGTCCGGCAAGAGAGAGCCGAGCAGAACCCGCGCGAGAGAAACAGAGAGGCTATCAGCTATGCGCAACAATCGTGCAAGAGAGACGAAAGAGAAAAAACTCACACTAACAGTTGCACGCGTGTGAGGGAGACGCTGGCAAACGCACTAGCAGTTGCACGTGAGATAGAGAGCCCCTCAAGATGCCCTGGCAGAGAGAGAGAGAGAGAGAGAGAGAGAGAGACTCCATTGAGAAAAGAGATTGCACGAATCCTCATCCCCACTTGGCATCTTCACATTTTCCTTTGAAATCCTTTGCCTAACTAATTAATTAATACCCATGCAAAATTTGGCACCCATATTAGGACCCCAAAGTTATCATTAATCAAGGCTCGAAGAAGGATGGGACTCATGTGATCTGAGGGTCACATACAGCTCCCAAGTTTTGGGGCTATCAACAGGTTTCAAGGGATGATTTTTTGTCCATTCGGATATGCACAGGAGAGCTCCCTAAAAACTTAAGATTTCATCACCTTTCTAGTGGGAAGAAAAGTTGAATATGAGTATTTAATGGATGCATATCTTACCACAAGAAGCAAGAAAGAACACAATCTTATTTGTTATGTTGTATAACCTTATCACGTCAAAAATGTTGTTCTCGTACACAATTCGAGCTCATTTTGTCACAACATTTTTACCATTAACTTAAAAGGGCACATGGCCAATGTTGTTATATGGTAGTGTAGAAGTGTAAAATAATGATCAACCATGAGGTTAACCCATAAACCTATCTCTACTTTACCTCATGTTTATTGTGTTAGAATGATTTATTCTTGTCTCTTTCTTAATTGTAAGTATTTAAATCCTCTTATCATATTCCTCTTGTTGTTTGTAACTAACAATACAAGGACCTAAGTGTGGATAGTTTTCTAGGAGATTAAATTGAGAAGAGTACGAGGAATGGGTGAGCTTAAGACCCTTGCAAGATTTCTTCTTCACACACACAAAAAAGAATAGATAAGAGAGAGATGGATGGTTGAATTTTCCACTATCTTCTTCTTACTTCTCTAAAAACATAACATAGAGATAAGAGTACAAACTATAAGGGAAAGTACTCTATTACTAAAACACTATTTTTTTGTTCTTCTCTAAAAACATAACATAAAGATAAGAGTACATACTATAAGGGAAAGTAGTCTACTAATAAAACGTATAAGGTGCATAGTGTGAACCCGACTATATGAGCCGATGCTATAACTATGCCATAATTCTAGCAACCAAAGTGGAAGTCATACACCCTCTAAACCATTGGCAACATATAAACCACCATAATCTCACCAATCGTGCCAATGGCATAAGTGCAGTGGTGTCATCCATATCTGTACTAGGCTCGATATATCAACACTCTCCCTCAAGATTAACTCCATACCCTACACTCCAAGTAAGCTTTTAAACTCACAAAGCTTCTCTTTACCCAATGCCTTGGTGAAGATGTCAACCCCTTGATCCTTTGTGCTAATATAAACCAAATCCATATCACCTGCTAGAGCCTTCTCCTCACAAAATGATAATAATGCACCTCAATGTGGTTTCTACTACCATGATACATTGGGTTACTGGCCAATTGTATCCTGCTCATGTTGTCATAATAAATGACAACAATCCATGGACTCATGTTGACAACAGCCATATCCATGTGCTCATCCATATCTTTAAGTATCTTCTCCAACCAGGCTACCTTACATGTTGCTATGTACTCAAACTTTGTACTTGACAAACATATTGTCAGTTGCTTCTTGCTGCTCTCCAGCTAACAACACCACTTTTAAAAGAAAACATAAAGCTGCTCTACTAGTAGATCTCATATTATTCGAGACACTACCACAACAGACATGCATAGTAGACTTGCATACATATGGATCACTACCAAGTGTTCTCAACACTGCTTTGGCTCTTTGTACACACTGGGTGTAACAATAGGTTCAACATACAAGGACAAAGATCACATTAAAATGGGAGTGATCAAATCCTCAAGCATATGTATTCTAGGTCTCAAGCTATCTAGTACATATAGCCTTATTTAAAATAAAGATTTCTTCTTTTGAGATAAATCCTTTTTTTTTCCTTCTCCTTGTTGGAGTTTCTGTAGAATAGCTCTAAAAAATTGATCTTCTAATAGTCTTATCTATTTTTGATCAAGAATTGAGTTAGATAGCATAGAAATAGCATCAACAAAAGATTTTTTGCTAAGTGCATCAACTGTTACATTTTATTTTCCTACTAAGTGCATGGACTGCTACATTTTCTTTTCCTGGTCTGAATTTAATTTTAAAATCATATTCATGTAGAATTTTAATCCACCATCTATACTTCATGTTTAGTTGTGGTTGAGTAAAAATCTATTTCAAGATCTTGGGATCAGTTACCAACTCAAATTTGTTGCCTAATAAATGAATCCTCCAAAGTTTGGGAGCATGGATCATAGCTAATAGCTCCAAGTCATAAATTGGATAATTATTCTCATGCAATCAGAGCTTCCTAGATTCATAGGCTATAGGGTGACCTCTTGGTGCATTAAAATACCATTGATGGCTTGCTGTTGGTGTCTACCAACCTTAAAGTGTTGAGAGAAGTCGATGAGTTTCAAGATAGGGTAGATTGCCAAAGTGACTTTTAGCTTGTCAAAGCTAATTTGATGCTCTAAAGTCCACTTGAAAGGTAATTCCTTTTTAAGCATTCTAGTAAGTGGATGAGCTATCTTAGCATAATATTTAACCAAAATGCAGTACCAACCTCTTACATTTTCCCTTACGTGATACATGTGAACTTGCTGAATTTTCAATACTTGTAGTGACACATCAATAATTAACATCATGCCTTAACATGCATGATCAAGATCTCATAATAGACCCATTTCTAGAGGACTTTTCTAGTGCTTATGATTGTCGCTCAACATTAAAGGCACCCATCTAAATCTTTTCTTCGGTCTTTATAGAATCTTTCACTGACGTATATACCAGCTACTCATATCACCAAACACAACATTCTTTTTCACTTGCATCTCATGCATAGTGGCGTTAAAGCATCTATAATATTTTTGCTGAAGGGAATAACCAATGAATATACATTTTTCTAACTTGGGACCCAACTTACTTCTCACCTCATCTAGTACATGTACATAAGCAATGCATGCAAACACTTTCAAGTGTGCCGAACGTGGTTTTCTATTAGTATACTTTTATTCAGGCATCATACCATCATGAACTAGTATTGCAATGGGCATATTATTCATGATTAAGGCATCCCGTTCTCATTCATTAATGCACACACAACTTCTATAATATGCATGTTCTTCCTTTCTGTAACCCATTTAGTTACGGGTGTATCTACATGTAAAGTGCCTCTTTATCCCATGCTCTCTCAGATAGTCACTGAATTTATTAGAGAAATATTCTCCCCCACCATCTCACCTTAGGAATTTTGTGTGCGTGCCTTTGTATTTATCTACCATAACTTTAAAGCTTCGTAAGTGGGTAAACACTTCACTTTCTCTTTTATGAAATATACCCACACTTTCCTAGTGTGATCATCAACAATGAAATAATGAAAGATATACAATAATGACATCCTTTTGATGCAGTATTTGTAGGTTCCCGAACATCAGAATGCACCAAATCTAAAGGTATTTGACTGACATGCTTATCAATGTGAAAATGCATGCCTAGCCTTCTTGCCTAGGTACGTTTCTCATACTCTATGCATTGCATCCACTTTGAACTTTGGCAAACCTATAACAACACTTTGGGCATGCATATTCTTTAGTCGCACTAAATATTGACAGGTCGAATATTCTTTAGTCGCACTAAATATTGACAGGTCGAATGAGTTTATGCCAATGTCAGCAACCATGCTTGTATCATGTGAAAACACCTGTATCATATGCATTGCAGCCTTCACTTGAAGCATGCTTAGATCTAATATAAACATTCTGCCAACTATGTTTTCCTTTGCAACCAAGCAACATTGGTTATAGAAATCTTCCACATAACATTTATGAAAGTTTAACCTCACTTGTAGACCCTACTTAATCGTTTTCCCAACATAAACTAGGTTCTTTGTTATATTCGGCACATGCAGCACATCAACAATGTATTTCATTTTTCTATCCTACATAGACAAAGGGACTTTCCCAACATGTGTAATAGATTGTAGTGCATCATCACACATAACCTAGTTTTTCCAAATCCCTTATTTTTTAAACCACTCACCATGACTGGTCATGTGGTTAGTGGCAGGTGAATCAACATACCATAGAATTCTTAAATTTTGTGCATCTGTAGTCATGAAACTAAGTATATGATGCATCACATAAAGTTGCTCACTTCTATCTTTAGTCTTGCTTACTTGACAACGCATAGTTCACTTGCTCTGCGGCTTCCCACTTTTTATGATATTCTGCTTTTTATTCCACTCCTTTGCTATATGCTCAAGTTTAGCAACAATAATAGCACTCTATGTTATTTCCACTCTTCGCCATCCACCTTGGCCTCTATGGCTCCACTGTCATAAGCCTATAAACTAGTGGTGTATTATTAACCATAATCTCACCAACCATGTCGGTAGTATAAATGTGAAGGTGTCATCCATATCTAAACAAATTGAGCTTGTTATCTCAACATAAATAGTAAGTTGATGGTTGGTATATGTGAATAGTTCCCTTCATTTTGGTGTGTCATCAATATCCGCACTAATTCAGCTCATTATATGTGAATTGTTTCCTTCATCCTGGTGTGTCATTCATATCCACACTAGTTGAGCTCGTTATCTCAACATAAATAGCAAGGTGATGGGTATATGTGAATAGTTTAGTCTATGATGAAAAGACTCAACAAGTGAACATACCATTAATAATCTTGTTGGTTAAAATTCATTTGCATCCATCAAACTTGAGGTAGATGTTATTTAAATATAATAAGTCAACTTGAGTTATATACTAATTAAATATAATAACTCCACATTTTTATGATGTTTTAGTAAGGTGATATATTAAGAAAAATAGATTATTAACATTGTAGTGTCTATTCTCTTGTATTGAGGTTTTTCATAGCAACACGAGAACATAAAGGGTGATGCCTAGCTCACTATGTGTGTGTGTGTGTGTGTGTGTGTGCGCACGCGCGCGTGCATGCGTGCGCACGCACACAGACACGTGATATACAAACTAATTCCAATAAAATGAAAATGGAGCAAAATTAGCATCTTTTCTAAAATAGTACATAGTTTTAATGTTGGAATTTATACCATTCCATGGACATGCCTAATATTGTCATCTTCTAAATTAATGCCATGTGACTATATACATGCCATTATACCCCACATATGATGCCTTGGTTTGGCATCCAATTCCCTCCACAAAACCCAACGTGTTTCCATTATCACTGTAGAAAAATTCCTTAGTACAAATTTCATTTTACCTTCTTTAACATGTAATGTTTTTTTTGCACCATGAGTTGATTGTTTTTATCATTTATCATGGTAAGAGATCTTCAGCCTTCTAGAAGATCACTTACCTTTAAGTTCTCCTTTGCTAAAACAAGATGTTAAAACATCTTTGATTATAAAAAAATTTTGCCCACTTTTTCGAACTTTCTATCTCAAAATTATAAAAGCACACAAAAATTTATAGTTAAAAAAATCTAAGAGAGGTATTGAGTCGACTATAATGTTCTCAATCCTAAAACTAGTATGAGGGATTTTTTGTCACTATATAAGAGGGTAAGAACCTTTTTAAATGGAATTTCTAAATAAAAGTTAGTTCTAAAATGAAATCAGGTGTAATGATTATTACTTCAAGAGAAAGTAAAGGCATTTGGCTACTTTGCATGCTCACATATACAACTTCACCAATGCCTATAGCATGAATTTAAATATCATAATCACTCCTCGAGCTATCACATATATGTAACATAGCTTGCCAACAATAAATATTAAGACATAAATATTTTGTTGCACAAAAAGTAGTAGTTTTATGTTTTTGGGGCTAGCTAAGTGGAAAGGTAAGATGCAAAGTAGCATCCACATTGACATCTTTCCCTTTACTTATGAATAAGAAATAGATCCCACCACATCAACCCCATGTAGAAGAGATCCCTTTACTTATGAACAATAAATAGATCCCACCACATCAACCTTATATAGAAGAGATCTCTACAATTTCTCTCTCTCTCTCTCTCTTCTCTCTCTCTCTCTCTCCCTCTCTCTCTCACACACACACACACACACACACACACACACACACACACACACACACACACACATATGCAAGGTGCATGTGGACCCATAATGGTGAAGTTTGGAAGTAGATGTTTATGAACGGGAGGGTGAGGACTAGGAATTTCTTTTGGGGGTTGTTGTTGGCAAGGGAAGGCCCGCATGTGTGGAAGAGTAGGTGGTAGTGTTAGAGGAGAAGCGCATGGGAGATGAATGAGGGGATAAGGTGAGGAGGAGCAAGGGTTATGATATTGAAATGCTAGAAGTAATCGTAGAAGTTTCCTTATAATTTTGTCGACCTATAAAGAAAGAAGGCGTGACCTTACTATGGATGTATTGCACTTTTATATGAAAGTTAAATCTTCTTAGTAAATTAATATTCAAAAGTTCACATTGTGCTAAAACCTTTGGGGTTTCACATTATGCAAGTTTGAGTGATTAATTGTTAGTATTTAAGATGCAAGGACCTGAGGGGGGGATTCACACATGTCTATGGACATGAGCACTAAAATAATGGTGTGTCCACAATACCTTCATGCTCAATGGAGGTGTTTGAAACAATTTTCTGAGGAATAGATGTATAATAAACTCTATTCACTTTGAGCGACAAACTGGGATGGTGGATTATAGTGGCACATTTGATTGGGGGAGATTGCAAGGTCGAATCTTACTAGGCCCCTACTTCAATACTTGTCCATGGCATGACCGGTCTAAATTTATTGGTGACTTGGCATGAATGGTGGGCATTCAACAAATCCGTGCATGGACAATTTGTAAATGTACACAATGCTTATATAGCTTTGGAGCCAATAAATATTTTTCCATGTCCACATCTTGGAGTGGTAATTGGTCCCTTGTGAGCCCGAGTTAAGGACGAGTCAGCCAAGGTTCCATGGACGCTTGTGAGTCCCTCATTCGGATACCAGCATAGTGGCTACACATCACGCTTTGGAGTTGGATTCAAGTCCCATTCTTAGCATTTTGATCCCATCATATGGATTATATTGTTATGCTTACATCTAGTCTTATAAACGCAATACATTTTTTGTTAACAATGTTCTTACCACTAATGAATTAGAATGCAGAGGTTTTGAGACCTAAGAAACAATTTCATGTTACAACTCAGTTTAAAGGTAGGAGTAAAACTTCTCTAATTTAGGGAAACAATAATATATTTATACTAATATCTGCAAGTTTAGACCAGCTTTTTCCATAACACTTCCAACCACTTACATATTCCTTCTAGTCCCACTCCTTATTAAAAAGATCACAAACTAGTTCCCACTTCTCATCTTCCCAGACAAAAGAGGACATCCCCCAAGCAATATGAAATCCCAACTGTATATGGGCAATTAATAGCACTTCAAAGGTATACCCCTTGGGAGTCTGTTCTTCAAAATACTCTCCCTTTTACCAAATCTTCACCCCATAGGTCTTCTCCCCAAAGGCTTTTCAATCAAGGCCACAAAGATGTCCACTGGTTGCTTTTCCTTCATGTACCACCTTTTGGATCTTGGCCCAAACTTGGGATGTTTGGCTCTGACATCATTCCAAGTATATACGCTGCCATCAATCAAACTGCATTAGGAGCCCTTGTATGTATTAACATCTCATCATTAGAGGCCAGAATCACCTAATCCATGCTTGCAATGTGCCTGAAGTGCCTCAGCATATGTAGTACTATTCATCTTGTTAACATAGCAGACAGACCAACAAAAATGCACACATTTGAACATCAACTTTATCATCTCCACCCCCTGAGTAGTCCCTTTGTCGAATATCAAAGAATTCCTAAAACCCCAAACTCCCATAAACAGTAGTATCTTATAATACAAAATATTAGATCTACTTCCTCTGCCTCCTTGACTATTCTCCCCAGTAACCAGTCCCCCCAATATCCTTTCAACCACCCCATAAACAGTAGTATCTTATAATACAAATATTAGATCTACTTCCTCTGCCTCCTTGACTATTCTCCCCAGTAACCAGTCCCCCCAATATCCTTTCAACCACCCCAAGTTGTCTTCTACCCATTTACCTATCTTCACCCAAAGCCCCCTTATTGTAGGACAATCCCAAAAGGCATGTTTTCCCTCTTCAATTTACTGATTTGCATCTAGGGCATATCCTAGTAGTGAAGTTCCTTTGAAGTAGTTTACAGTAGCCAAGAGGTAGAGCCAGCAAGCATATTCTCCAGAGGAAGGTTTGGGCTTTCACTAGGATCAGTAAATTCTAGATCAAATTCCACCTCTTCCTCCAAATGCTCAAGCATCAATTGACTTTCCAGATTTTGTTATAATATTTCACATTCACTTCACTTTTACTTATCTCATTATATAATGCTTTACTAGTAATTATGTCCATTTTGACCCCATTGAACCAGGTCCAGTCTTGAAGCCTCCTAGGAGGCTTCACTGAAGGCTATGGAAGACCAGCAATTCTCAACCACCTCCAGCACAAAGTTCAACATCTGCATCTCCCTCTGATCTAAACTGAATTCCCTCTCAACATGTTGTAACTCCACCTGAGAAGAATCCCAGAGATCATCTAATCTCCTTAATTCTCTGTTATTGAATCTGCATCTCCCTCTGATCTAAACTGAATTCCCTCTCAACATGTTGTAACTCCACCTGAGAAGAATCCCAAAGATCATCTAATCTCCTTAATTCTCTATTATTCAATCTCCTAGAAGCTCTTGTATCAAGATGGGCCAAAGGGGGCTTAAATTTATGGGTCCACCAAATGTTCAGACTTAAAGAAGAGTTCCCAGAGACTCTAGTACATCCATTCCAGTTAATCAGGTCCATCATCTCTTTCTAGTTTAAGCATAGAAATTTACGAAAGGAATTCACTATTTTCAAAGGGGCATATGAGAATAGTTTCCTCCTTCTAATCCAACCCAGTCCACTTGCCTTTAAGCTGTACTTCTATATCTTCTATCATCTCTCTTAGCATCTTGGTCCAGAGCCTTTTTTGTTGAAGAAAGATGGAGAGGCTGATTACTACTCTGGCCTTGGGATGAGCAGGCAAATGCAATATGCCTAGACCTCCCAAGTTCTTTGGAAGGGCAATTTTGTCCCAGGCCAGCCACGCAGAAGCCTTCTTACCATTATTACCATTCCTCCACAAGAAGTCTCTAATAAGGGCTATAATCCTTTGGCACGTCCTGAAATCTATCATAGGGCAGAGAAACAAGATATAAGCATTAAGAACTGTATTCACAATAGCTATCCTGTCATGAAAAGAACTGTATTCACAATAGCTATCCTGTCATGAAATGACACTCTAATCCTTTCCCATTTTCGAAGTTCGTCAAATAATCTTTCAATGGCCCAATTTGTCAAGTCCTTGTTACTCACCGCAACCCCAGATGTCTAATGATCCTTCCCTTTTGTATGACTTCAAACAAACATCATTATTTGATTAGCCCTTAGTACATACTACAAACAACTATCATTATTTGATTAGCCTTTTTCATTTGCTTTTCCATTGAAAATAATGCGAAGGCGGTTGTGGCTTGGCTTTCAAGGGTTGAGGCTGGGGTTTTAATGTGGTGTTTTAAAATCTTTTTCCGTTCACCGAACGAGAGCAAAAGACAAGCTGGTGAACCACCGCATTGAACAAGGTCACCAAACCAAATGCGTTTACCTCTAAAACTTGGCTCCCCTAATTAAATTTTGTGTTCAGAGATTTTATTTTATTTTTGCTGCTGCGGCCAACCACTCTCTCCTCCTTAGAATTGTGTGGGGAACCGAGGCCCCACACTATTCCATGAGCTCGAGGGCAAAATCAACTTTTGAGTACCCCTTACCTAGTGGCACCTTACCTAGTGGGTATCACACACCGCCGCCCACCACAAAGTTTAACTTCAAAAAGATGTGAATCCCACTTTTGTATCCTTTTTCATATCAATATAAATAATCCCTTCTCTCTCTCTCTCTCTCCCAAAATAACACACGCATCAAGGAGCACACACCATGCCTACTACTTTAATAAAAGCAATGGTAATGATATTGATGTGTCACTACTTCAATCTATGACTAGATTATTGACTTCGTCCTCTTAACTCTATTTGTAAAGAAACCATGGGTTAATGATAGGCATTAATTTTTGAGCTAATTAGACAGGGTCTTTGCACTTAGATTTTTTATGACTCATAGAATCATTCCAATAAGGTTTTAGGTGTGGGCTTCAAATTTGAGACTTCATATTATGGGTCTATAGTGGGCAAAAAAGGGCTATAAGAAAGTGCCACCCCAATGACCTTTTAAAGATATTGATGAATATCCTCTTCACATTTGATCTAAAATAAGAGTTTAGGGCCAAGCTTCAAATTTGAGACTTCATGTTGTGGCTCCATAAGTTGTAAATTTTCTGGGCTAAAAAGGGCCATAAGAAATGCAAGAAAATATAACCACAATGGAATGATCACAATGCAAAGGAACTTGATGAAAGAGAGATGGAAAATAATATTGAATTACTTTTGTAAGCCAAAGTTATAAACATATAGCATCTACCCACCTTTGTGCTTCGGGTAAAGGACCTTGATGAAGAGAGATGGAGAATAATTTTGAATTACTTTTGTAAACCAAAGTTATAAAGTGAGGGCATCTACCCACCTGTGTGCTCTAGCATAGAGCTTTGATGATGATCTAAGTAGACTGTGGACATATGATGTCACATACAAGGGTGCCCTAGGTAGTGAAAGTAGATCTAAACTCAATGATCTCATATGACTAAGTAGGTAGTGAATATTCCAAGGGTTACTCATATTATAGGTCTCGGCCAATGTTGACCACCCTACAATTGGTCATGATGGACTAAACAAACAACATCACTCGACTAGGACCATGTTAGACTACAAAATCGACCGTTCAGGCCTTGCGACCCGAGGACAAGGTGTCAAATCTCCTTCTACCCAAGAGTGCAACCAATCATCCCCCACTTACCCCCACTTACCTGCATCCTACCTGGCGTGGTGCTAAGTCTACATAAGTTGTCTCCTCCTAACCATCCGGTCACACATGTCCATCGTGTCTCCTCGCATAGGGGACCTTACAAGATAATGAAACCCATCACTCACACAATGATAGTGACAAGGGTAGAGAGCATTGATTTTCAACAATAAAGTCACACCAATGACCTTTTAAAGACATTAATGCATATGAGGCTTTACATTTCATATAAACTAAGAATCCATAAATCATGGTGGTTGTGTAGCTAATCCATAACTTTACTTCTAAAGTAAAGTTGAGAATTCATCCATTAAAACTTAAGTAAGCATGTTTCTTTTTATTAGGTCATAATTGGATCAAATTTCACAACCTCTTCTTTATGGGCCATGTAGCATGGTGTATAAGCTATGGACCAAAATCTTTTTCATGACATGTTTGTTTCACATGTTTGCTTGAAGGTGCCTTCACATCTTTTTCTTACCTACATGATTGGCATGCTCATCCATAGGTTCTCATTTCACCAACTCCTCTTGAAGACCACATGACACCAAAAGAAGATGTCACCTCTATCTAGTCTCAAAAGACTTTATACCTTTAAAAAAAATTTATATGCATATCTTAAGACACACGCTTCTTAGACTAAATTCTTTTGCATCAACTTAGACCCCAACAATATTTTACTAGTTCATCGAATTATTCAACACATGTCTTCATTAGTGCAAATATTCCCAAAAGAAAATCTACTCATACTAGTGCAATCGTACATTACTACTAGTGCAATCGTACATGATTTATACATATTTGATTAAATATTAAGAGGATTTTCATGTATAATGATTTCTATGAGAATATTGTGTACATGATTTACCTACAAAATTTATACACTTTTGTTAAAAGTAAAGTTTTTCTTTATAATAAAACACTCAAAGATATGTGCACTATGTGAAGGTTTGTTATGTAGCCTTTTATATGCTTTCATTGGTGAATAATTGTAAATGTATAGTCTTTTATATGCTTGCCATAGTGAATATTTATCAATATATGTCTCAAAGCTTGGGATCCACGTGATGTGATAGAGCCACAATTTGTGGGTTCACTTAAAATTAATGTAAAGCATAGCATGTGGGCCCAATGAAAGGGGTTGGAATGTTTTCAAAAGTATCAAGATGTGATTTTACTAACAAGAATTTTTGAATTCACATAGAGCCTAGGGTTTTAAAGTGATGAATATTTGCACAAAAAGAGAACCCCTCACAAACTCTTCTCATGTGTTGTTAATGCAATGTTGATTAAAGATACCCAAACACTTCAAGAACTATGATATCTTTTGTAATCCTCATAAAGCATGTTTAATAGTGGCTATAAGAGTTTAAAAATCAGAACCATACTTATACATGTTGGACACATGCATGGTATACTTGGAATAAATGACACTCAACAGTTTATGGCCTCTACTATACTTTCAACATGGCTCTTAAACAAGTTTTCTTGGTATGTGTGCTTATTACCTTAGAAAGTGTAAAACTAATTCAACCAATTATATCTTTTTTTGGGTGTGTTTTGTTATATATAGAAATATTAGTGTATTATATAACTATATAGATTCATGCCTTTTTCTTGATAGTATGTAATACTACATGTAATTTCAAAGAGATTTTAAAAGATTGAATATCAAATATCCAAACTCTAAATGATTTACTTCTAAATCCCAAACTAAATACTCAACATATTAATATGACTTTTGTATTAATAAACAAAGTGATAAAGTTCAACATAATAAGTGTAACTTATGTGTGTAGTAAAGTAGGTCACTTGTTGAGAATTTTTAAGTAAGTTCTTATATGACTTCAAGAGTCCCACACATGTACATTCTATTTATAGGTTTTCACTAGCAAGCTTTTACACATAGCTACATTCTATTTATAGGTTTTCACTAGCAAAGCTTTTACACATAGCTGCATTTATGTGAGCATATATGTGTTTTGCATGTGAGGGCTTTTTTTAAATGTGTAATCAATGGTTAAGGACTATTGGAGGGTAATGAGAAATTTTGGAACTTACACTTTACCTATACTTTGACATGAGTATAATCCCTTTTTGTCATTAGCCAACCAAAATACTCTCACATAAAGAACCTGAGCTTGGGTAGGCCTACAAGTTCATGGGTTCCTCCTCTCAAGAACGCCACTCTTGCTCGGGGTTTGGGGGGGTGGCTGCATTGTGGACAATTTTAGGAAGCAAGCCCATTTCGGGATAACCTTTTGGATCCAAAATTATAGCCATATTTATTCACACTTTTCCATGGAAAAGTGAGAAAACATTGGCCCCACTCCTTATATCAAGCACATAGAGAAAGATATGTACTTGCTCCCTTTTGGGGGTGACATGCATGCATGATTTGGTTAAGCCACTTTTATGTTTTAAGCCTATATCCACCAATCCCATTCGCATGCAAGCATAAACTTGGGTGGATCCACTCACTAAAAATTGATTATACCCACCAAAGAAGGAGGAATTTACTCTTTTCACCTTCACCAATTCACAAGTCACTAATAATTTAAACCATAGAATGAGGAATAATTCACTACTCTTTACTCACACACCTATGACACATAATTTAATAGTTCATATCTCATAGGTAAATATGATCTTCTTTCTCTTTACACTAGCCCTCATGCACAATCTCGTGCGGTTTCTCATACACAAAGAACACAACACATAAACCAATGATACATGTCATATGGCACATGACACAAAAGACAAGGGCCCATTTGAGTTTTTAATTATAAGTTTGATATGCTTGAACGTTTCCTTACATGGAAATGGATCTAGTTTAAGTACTTGGATTGATTATATAAAACCTAAAACATATATGTACTCATAAGCAACTGTGTTAATAAGGTAAATACTATATTTCTAATCTAATTAATAAGTTTCTTACATGTAAAACTCGTAAGTTAAAAAATAATTATGCTCCCTAAAGTAACTTAGATTGAAACAATTATTGAATCAATTATAGCAACCCATCTACCCACACATTGAAGTAATCCAAAGATTTTGATAGAATATGTACATCAATGGTGGAGACATTTATAAAAGCAAACTAAAAATAGAATATGTATATTATCTAAGCTTCATGATAATATGGAGCCCAATATGATTACATTAAGCTTGGTTAAATGAGTGCTATAATAGTAACAATATTGGGATAACAACTAGATTCAATGTTGAAAGCCTACATTTCCCAAGTGGAAATGTTATGCTTATTAGGTTAAAAGAGATGATATCCCCTTGCGAGAATTATCAGTAGTACTACATCTAGTCACGATTTTTTTTTCATTTTGGAAACTTAAATAGTGCATCATCAATGTTTCACTAATCATTAAATTTCTTTTTTTTTGGGAAGTAGATATATATAATATTACCACTGAAAGATATTACCACTGAAAGATCTTTACAAAAAAAGTCCAGAGAGGCCCTAGGCCAAAGCCTACTCTAGATCATTACAGTTAAGCAACTTGCATAAAAGATCCCATCTATCATCATCCTCCTAGACAAAGGAGGACTGGCTCCAAGAAACATGATACCCTAGCTACATGCATGTTGCAATCATCATTGCTTTAGTGGTACAGCCTATGGGAGGCCTCTACTCCAAGACTTGTTTACCTACCCACACCTTCACCACTGGTCTGATGCCCAGGGGGTTCTCTATAAAGGCCACAAAGGTGTAGATAGGTTTTTTTTCCTTTAGGTACCATCTTCTTGTCTTTGGCCCATATTTGGGTAATCTTGCTTTCACATCATAGCCTGAGTATCCTTGCATAAAAATAGAAGTTAGGAAACCTAGTATGTACAAGAGTTTGCTAATCAGCAGATCAACTAATCCCAGTCTCTGTAGAGAGTATGTTGCTTGAAATATATTAGCATTATTTAGCTTATTAACATAATATATGGACCAACACAAAAAATGAAAACATTTATACATCAACTCAGTCACATCTAGCCCAGTATTCCCCCCTTTCTGAAAGACAATAATGTTCCTGGATACCCAGATTTCCCATAAGCAACCAAACCTAATAATGTTAAATAGAAGACTAATGACATCCTCAGCGCATCGAACCCCCCCCCCTCCAAGAACCCAATCCCCCCACCAAAGACCTTGAACTCCTAGGGACTTCGCGACCCATTTCCTCAGCATGCAGGCTCAAGGGGATGCTTGCCTCTCATATGTATTTCCACCTCTTCCTCCAGGTTCCAAATTTCTAGTTTACCTTCCAGATTCTGTTACAATATTCTGTATTCAATTCACTTTTCCTCAATTCTAGCTATAGGACCTTAGTTGTCCCTTTTGTGAGACCCCTGCCCTCTCTGCGCATCAAACTCTGGAGTGCTAGCAGTGGAAGTAGAAACCTCGCGCGCAAGGGCAGAGCTTCCCACTCAATGGCTTGCCCACAAATGTTCGGACAAGAGACTAATCCCTCGGTTCTTCCAAAACCAAACCCAGAAAAAACTTCCCTCACACCTTGAAAGCATCGGCGATTCCTCCAAGAAAAATCTTCTAATGTAGTCAAGAGCCTTAACTATCCTTTGTATTTCGACTGAACCTGCGGGTCACATGGCCAGTTCAAGGAAGAACTTGCACTTGGTTCATAGTAGAGACCAGCGCTTTTTTCCCCATCAAAAGAGGCACAGCCGGTTGATTCTTTTCCATAGAACAAGAATTATCCAGTGACTTACTTCAACTATCATAACTTGAACAGAATTGAATTTTATTATAGGAATCCATTGATCCAGCCTAACCCCATCCAATCCCATGGGTTAGCCAACCACCCAACCACTGTATTGATAGGATCCATTATAAAATTTGGTTATGTTTTGTCCCGGGTACTGGGGAAAAGAGTTCCCAAGCCCCCTAGCCAGCTCTCATGCAAAAATTAAATAGACACACCACTTACGCACCCGATCTGAAATTACCTTTTCTTAGATTCAACTATTTCCAAAACAGCATTGCAATAAAACCATAGTGTTTCCGTCATAATCCTCAGTATTCCATTTCCAGGGTCCAAGTTCCAACTTTTTCACTTTCCAACCGCAGAATCCAATTTCCAAACATTCCTTCCTCAGCGTACCTATGGCATCATCTGACAACCAAAACGCTCACCACCTGGTCAGTCCCTCTAGGCTCACCTAGTACTTCACCACCCAGGGGCCTTTTCAGTAGTTCCTAGTGCATAGTACCTAGGAGTATAATCTCATAAAATCCATATGGACTCTCCATTGAAGATTAGCTAGATTAACCAAACAAGATCCATATAAAAAAGCCATGAACTCATCCGTTGAAGACCAGCAAGGCCAATCAACCAGATCTAAGCCCGTGTTTAGAAAATAACTCCAACTCATTTTCTTCCTCGTCGCATGCGTGGGTATCTTGGGCGACCCAGAGCCTAAGCACCGTATGGTCAGCACCCTCTAGGATCCTTCGCAGGTGACCTAGCGCTTCACTCATAGGCTGCTTCTCTGGCCCCTCATCCACCGTACCGGAAGCTCACCATTTTAACCGAACCGAGGCTGTTCAAGACCTCGGCTGATCTTGCCATGCGAGACATCCTTCTTTCTCTCTGTCACAGCGCTGTTTGTTGCAACATTTTGCACGTAGGTCCCCACGACCTCATTCTATAAGATAGTCAAAATGCTTTCCCTAGCATTCTTGACGTAAAACAATATTTAAAAAACAGGTTTCACATACAATTACAGTTTCCAAGCAAAATTCCCATCTTTCCACATTAGTCCATATCATTTCTCATCATTCCATATAGTTCCACATCATTCCACATCATTTCTCATTATTCCACATTTTTCCACATCAATTCACATCATCTCACATTATTCCACATTTATTCACATCATCATACATCCTTTCCACATTCATTCACATTATCCACATCATTTCCACATTCATTCACATCACTTCCACATTCATTCACATCATCATACATCATTTCCACATTCATTCACATCATCCCACATCATTTCTGAAAAGATGTAGGGGAGAAGAGAGCTTGAGCTCTTGCAAAGCACACACACACTCACAAAACCCTAAAAGAGAACACATAAGGTGAGAGGCTGAAAATCTTCTTCTTCTTCACTCAACACTCAACACACCATTTACAAAGATAAGAATACTCAATATGAAAAGGTACTCAACCAAATATGAAAAGGTACTCAACCAAATATATACTAAGGTTCTCTATAGTGTGAACCCAACTAAATGAGCTGGCGCTATAACTATGCCAGTCTCTAGAATGGCTGTCACCACACAGCCTGTCATCCCACTGGCCACATATCACCTATGATCTCACCAATCATGCCAATGGTGTAAATGTGGGGCCTATCCCCCAGGCGGGTCATCAGTATCCATCGCCTCACTAGATGAGCTCGATATCTCAACACTCCCCCTCGAGCTCAACTCCATCTCATATACACCAAGTGAAGCCTTGAATCTACGGAGCTTCTCTGTTCCCAATGCTTTGGTGAAGATGTTAGCTACCTGATCCTGTGTGCTGACATAAACAAGGTCAACGTCTCTTGCCTCCAAGACCTTCTCTCTGACAAAATTGTAGTGGACCTCTATATGCTTCGTGCGAGCATGAAAAACTAGGTTCCTGGCCAACTGTATATTGCTAATGTTGTCACAGAAAATGACAACTTTTCTATCCACTAATAGACCCAAATCTGCAAAACAAGTAGCTTTCTCAACCAAGCTACCTCACATGCTGCCATAGCAGCACCTCTGTACTCGGCCTTTGTACTGGATAAAGCAACCGTAGGCTGCTTCTTGCTGCTCCAAGTCACAACAGCACTCCCCAAAGAAAACATGAAGCCACTAGTAGATCTTCTATCTGAGATACTACCAGCCTAATCAACATCTGTGTATCCATGTACACATATCTCTGTCCCAATTTCATAAAATAGTCCACAATGCAAAGTAGACCTCACATACCTCAGTATGCATCTCAATGCATCCAAATCCGGCTTCCGAAGGAACCTGCATAAACTGACTCACCAACCCAATAGCATAGCTCAAATCTAGCCTGGTGATCGTCATGTAGATCAAGCTTCCTACTATGCACCTATACATAGTAGGATCCTCCAAAATCTCTCCTGAATCTGCACTCAACTTACCATTCTGATCCAATGGCATTGAGATAGGCTTACAGCCTGTCATACCATACTTGGACAACATGTCCAAGCCATACTGTCTCTGTAGTAATCCAATAGATCTTTACATCAAAGATCTCTGCATCATGGTCCCCCGTAATGTGATCAAGTCATCTACATAGATGACAACAAGCACAACCCCTCTATCACTGTCTCACATACAGCAAGAAATCTGCATTGGCTACATGAAAGCCAACAGTGACAAGATATTCAGAAATCTTGTCAGACCATGCTCTTGGTGCTTGTTTTAAGCCATACAAGGCTTTCTTCAACCTGCACACATGCTTGGGGTGACTCACATCCTCATAACTAGGTGGCTGCAGCATATACACCTCTTCCTACAAATCCCCATGCAAGAATGCATTCTTTACATCCATCTGATGTAAAGACCATTGCTTTGACATAGCCACTGCTATCACAACTCTCACTGTTGCCATCTTGGCAACTGGGCTGAAAGTTTCCTCATAATCAATGCCATATGTTTGCACATATCCTTTGGCTACCAATCTAGCCTTGTACCTGCTTATGCTTCCATCACTGTTATGTTTTACTTTGTACACCCACTTGCATCCAATGGCTTTCTTGCCTTCAGGCAATTGCACCAAATCCCAAGTCTCATTTCCATATAGTGCATCCATCTCCTCATCCATAGCTTTCTCCCAACACACATTTCCAACAGCCTCATCAATGCATGTGGGCTCTACAACCTGCACAACCTTTGCCATATATGCATAGTGATGTGCCACATAACCATCATAGGTAAACCTCTGCACAGGGTTCTTCACTCTCCCATATCTTCGCAGCTTTGTATTCATGGCTTCCATAGCCTTCTTTACACCAGGTGTTCTCATAGCTGGTATCCCAAGCTCCTCATCAAGGCTCATCTCTGAGCCACTAGACTCTCCATCAACATAAGAATGCCCTACAGAAATGTCAGGCATACTAAGGGGCTCAACCACTTTCTCTTTGCCTTTATGTGATGTACTAATCACATTTGCAGGACTTGTACTATGACGCAGCCTACCACTCCATGGTCTATCAAAACAGAACCACTAGATGAGGACTCTCCTGGTCCACTCAAAGAGTGTGATTGCTGACTTGCATTCTGTGCAGCCACACTTCCACTCACATCAGCCCCAATAGCTTCTTTTTCAATAGCATACCAGCTGCTCATCTCGTAAAAAAACAACATCCCTGCTTACCCTCAACTCAGGTGTAGCAGGGTTATAACACCTGTATCCCTTTTGCTCAAGGGACCACATTTTTCAGCTTTTGGATCCAGCTTAGTTCTCAGCTCATCTGGCACATGCACATATGCAATGCATCAAAAAACTATTAGATGAGACAAATCAGGTTTTCTGCCCAGTAAACCTCTCCTCTGGAGTTACATCATGTATGGCTGCAGTTGGAGTCCTGTTCATGATGTAAACTACTGTAGAAACAGCCTCAGCCCAATAGCTATGCAGCATATTCTTCTCTTCCATCAATGCTCCCGCAATCTCAGCAATGTGCCTGTTTTTTTGCTCAGCAACTCCATTTTGCTGAGGAGTGTATCTGCATGTAAACTGTCTTCGAATACCATTTTTCTTCAAAAATTCAGAGAAGTCATTGGAGAAGTACTCTCCTCCTCCATCCGACCTTAGGCACTTTACATATTTTCCTGTTTGCTTTTCAACCATACCTCTGAAATTTTGAAAGTGAGTGAACACCTCTCCTTCATGAAGTATACCCACACTTTCCTTGTGTGGTCATTAATAAATGTCACATAATACTTGCAGCCTCCCATAGACATGGTCTTCGTGTAGGACCCCATACATCTGAATGCACAACATCTAGTGCATTTTTGCTCACATTTCTGTTACGTGGAAATACATGCTTTGTTTGCTTTCCAATTGGCATGCTTCACATATTCTTTGCATACCTTCAACTTTAAATTTTGGTAGCCCTATCACAATTCCTTTAGTCTGCATAGACTTCATTCTCTGCACATTCACATGTCCAATTCTTTTATACCAAATGTCTGTTTGTAAAAATTCATGAACCATTTGTAAACATTGCAGCACTCACTTCAGGTATGTTTACATTCAATGTAAACATTCTGCCCACTCTGTTGCCTTTTGCAAGACCAACCTACACTTGTCTTTAAAGACTTCAACATAACAACCACATCAGGATTAAACTGAACCTGCAAACTCTGCTCAATCATCTGGCCAACTGAAACCAGATTCTTTGTTATGTTCGAAACATGAAGTACATCTGCAAGGTACTTTACTTTGCCATCCTGCTGCATAGACAATGGGACATCTCCAACATGGGCAATTGGATGAGCAGTGTCATCCCCTGTTTCCACAAAACCTAGTTTTTCAAGGTTTTTCATCTCCTTGAACCACTCCCCATGACTTGTCATGTGGTTCGAAGCACCTGAATCAACGTACCATGCATCATCTTTATGTGTTGCTTCAACATTTTCAAACATGGCATTAACGACATGCTGCATAACAAACAACCTTTCATTATCCTCATTGTTTCTGCTCGAGGATACATAGTTGTTTTGCTGTAATTTTCCATTTTGCATGTCAGCCTGCTTCTTATAACAATCTGCCTGCACATGTCCAGACTTACCATAATAAAGGTATCCACGTGTATCATTATACTGCCTTTGCCAATTTCCACGACCTCTTTGACTACCCTTGCCTTTGAATTAGCCTCTTCCACCTACGTGTTGTTGTTGTTATGAATTCTGGGACTGTTGTTGTTGCTGTTGCTAGCCATAATTCTGATTACCTATTCGGCCACCTCCTTGACCGCGTCCACGGCCTCCTCTACCTCGTCCTCTTCCTGAACTTGTGTAGAAGGCCTGTTGCTCTGAACTGTTTTTGTTTTGTGAAGACTGTTGGTACACCCAAGCTCTTCTCTTCTATAATCAACATAGACACCAAATCTGTAAAATTGGGAATGTTTTTCCGAGTCTAAATAGACGTCTTGAACGCCTTGTATTGTGGCCCGAGACCACGTAGACAAGCTTCCACCTTATCATCATCATCTACTGAAACACCAATAGATGCAAGAGATTCCACAATACCCTTTATCTTCAATGCATAGTCATTCATAGACATACTCTTTTTCTCCACAGTATGAAGTTCATTCTTCAACTGTATCTTTCGTGCCTTGGTATACGTTTCATAGACTTTTACCGAGGTGTCCCATGCCTCCTTGGGGGACTTGGTATCCTGTATGTGCCCAATCATGGTGTCCTGTATACTGATAGAGAGCCAATACATAACTTTTCTAGCTCCTTGGTTCCAATCCTTGAACTCTTTCACATCTGCAGCAGTCGAAATGATGTCCAGTATCTTCGATGCCTCTTCATGCTCACCTTCTATATAGTCCCAGTAGCCCTTTCCCATCAGGAAATTTGTTGGCCTGAACCTCTAAGCATGGAAGTTGTTCTTATCAAGCTTCTCAGCAACAATCTGGTTTATGCCATCATTTGACATCTTGCCAGACACAGAAATTTACCAGAAACAGCACTCTAGTTTGTCTTGCACAAACTGCTGTATTTTCTGCACAGCGGTACTATAGTACACTCAATTGTCACAACCAATGACCTCAATGTGCATATATACACCCAATGGCAATTGTTGACCTCCTTGTAGAGCACACACAGTGCCTACACAGCCAATTTGTCTTCCTGCAATTCTTAAAATAGAGTTCTGTAAAGAATCGATGACTCACCCCCCGCAGTGCTCGAAATCGCCTGCTTTCTGAAAAACGGAGGTCCTGACGCGCTTGAAACGCGTTTTTGGCCCAAGGACAGTATAGTTACCCTATAGCTTTACTCCTCGAAGAAAGCTCCTCAATCAGAGATCGTTTGCCGGTGCCTCCTGTAGAGCTCCCGACAAGGGTGTAGTCGCCAACACAAATAAGGAAGAGTAGTTGAAGCTCTTACCCTCATACCGTTTCCTGTGCTTCTCTTGCTTGCAGCTCAGTCCTTAGCATAAACCAGGCTCTGATACCATGAAAAGGTGTAGGGGAGAAGAGAGCTTGAGCTCTTGCAGGCACACACACACTCACAAAACCCTAAAAGAGAACACACAAGATGAGAGACTGAAAATCTTCTTCTTCTTCACTCAACACTCAACACACCATATACAAAGATAAGAATACTCAAGAAAAGCTACTCAACCAAATACATACTAGGGTTCTCTATAGTGTGAACCCAACTAAATGAGCTGGCGCTATAACCATGCAAGTCTCTAGAATGGCTGTCACACAGCCTGTCATCCCACTGGACACATATCACCCATGATCTCACCAACCATGCCAGTGGTGTAAATGTGGGGCATATCCCCCAGGCAGGTCATCAGTGTCCACCGCCTCACTAGATGAGCTCGATATCTCAACAATTTTCACATTCATTCACATCATCCCACATCATTTCTACATTTATTCACATCATCCCACATGAATCCACAAGAATCCTCATTAATCCACATTACTCCACACATTAATCCACATAAATCTCATCAATCCACATCACTTCACACATCAATCCACACAACAATTCACACATTCTGCATCCTTCCACACACATCACTCCACATCACCCACATTGTTCCACTCATCACTACACATCTCCCCACATCACTCGACATCATTCTACCCACAATCAATTTCCACAAACAAGGTCTCTTTTCGCTTTGAGCGAATCAAGTTTGATTGTCAAGTTTCCTTGATCTAGTGCAACCGGAATCTTATTCTAGGATAGATTGTGGAAGAGTAGAGAATTCACAAGAATTGATTCAACCATAAAAACCAATGCTTTGAAAGCTTCAACTAAATCAAATCAATTGAAATTCAAACACTTAACAAAATTAAAATACTTAGCTCAATAGACCATATTGGGTGCAATCTTCTCCCCTCTTGTGCGTGGCCTCTCCCCACACAAGAGTATTTCTTTATTAGCTTTCTTTTTTACCAAAATTAGGCCATAGCCCCCAAAATATACAAGATGTGCTTTTTAGAGAGCACGGCACTCTTCTTTTACAAAAATAGAGTGTCAAATATTAGGACTAGGGTAAAGCCATAGGCTTTAATAAATTCCACATAAATAAATGTATCTTTCCTAAAGTTCAAAATGGAAAAATCATTTGCTAAGGTTGCAAGCTACTATGCTTGCCAAAAATGAAATGTGATGAACCAAGACATTTCTTCCAAAGTAAACTCTTCAATTCCCATAGTCTTCATCACCTGAAAATATAAGCCCAATTAATTATTAAATTAATCCCACAAATATAAAACAGGCACAAATCATAACCAACTCATGATGACTACCAGGCGTAAGTACTTCCAGGGATCACCCTGCCAATACAAACCTAACTGAAAGACGGCCTCAAACATACGTCATATACCGCACGTATTAATATTTATAGTAGTGTCACCCACGATATTAACCTAGCCGGCATGACGCAAGAGTAACCTAGGCGTCCCCAAATTACTCTCGAGGGAAAAAAGAAATAATATTCTTCTAGAGGACTTAAAATATATTCTCATGACATCCCTCTTGCTTGAGTTTGCAATTGTCCTCAATTACGAATTTGCTGGGTTTGAAAAGAATGAAGAATTTCAGGGTAAACTCGGAAAAATTTCTCAGGCATCCATTTAGCATCTTCTTGAGGATGATTCTTAAAAGTTAAAAGATACTTGAAGTATTGATTACCTGTTCTTGTTGTTGTTATCTCTTGGTCAATGATAGCATCAGGAACTAAGACTTCTTCCTCTCCTTCAATAAGAGGTGGTTCCTCATATGTTGGGTGAGTAGGAAGTGTTCCTCGAAAAGGTTTCAAGAGATGGATATGTAAAGAATTGTGGATATTCCAATTAGATGGAAGCTCTAGTCTATAGGCCACATCATTAATCTTTTTAAGGATTTTAAATGGCCCATAATATCTAGGCGCTAGCTCCACTGCAGGGAATTTTTCCACACTCTTTAATCGCCGTTTTTCAATTCTCAAAAGTACATAATCACCTTCTTGAAATGAAAAATCCTTACGCTTCCTATTTGCTTGAGTTGTATACTTATCTTGAGCTCTTGCAATACAATCACGCACTTCAGATAAAATGCGATCAAAGTCTCTAACATATTGGTCGGTAGCTTCAATCTTATGAGAGAGTCTAGTAGCCAAAATAGGCAAAGCTCTGCCAATAGATGATCTCAAATGGTGCTCGATCAGTAGTAGCAGTATGAGGAGTGTTATTATAAGCAAATTGGAGTAGGTGTATGTACTTATCCCATGCACTAGGTTGCTGGGAAACATAGGCTCTAAGCATATCTAAGATAGTGCTATTTGTGACTTCGGTCTGTCCATTCGATTCCGGATGGAAAGCCGTGGAAAAATCTAACTTAGTGCCTAAGTTTGAGAAAAGAGCAACCCAAAAGTGACTACAAAATTTAGAATCTCTATCAGAAACTATCACTTTGGGTAGTCCATGATGAACAAAAGTTTGCTTGACAAATATGTTCGCGGCTTGCTAAGAAGTTAGTGTCTTTTTACATGGAATGAAATAGGCTTGCTTACTAAACCTGTCCACTATTGTCCAAATCATGTCATGATGACTGGAAGTAGTAGGAAAGCCAGTAATGAAGTCCATAGACACTTGTTCCCATGGTCTATTAGGAATAGGTAGAGGCATAAGTAATCCCAAAGCTTACTAAACCTGTCCACTATTGTCCAAATCATGTCATAGGCTTGCTTACTAAACCTGTCCACTATTGTCCAAATCATGTCATGATGACTGGAAGTAGTAGGAAAGCCAGTAATGAAGTCCATAGACACTTGTTCCCATGGTCTATCAGGAATAGGTAGAGGCATAAGCAATCCCAAAGCTTTGCCTTTATAGCTTTTAATTGTTTGGCAAATGTTACATTCAGCTACAAATTTAGCTACATCATTCTTCAAATGAGGCCAAAAGAATTCTCGAGAAACTACTCGAAGTGTTGCGGAAACTCCTCTATGTCCCACAAGTGGTGGTTGGTGCATCTCTTCCAAGACAAGTTGTCTATAAGGTTGAGTAACACACAATCTTTTCTCAAAGAAAAGATAGCCATCATTATGAGAATAACTTCCTTGAGGTGTCCAATTGTTTTCACGCAATTTGATCCATATTTCAGAAAAATCTGGATCAACTTCATAAGTTTCTTTCATAAGTACAAATGGTTCACTTTCAATAATGGAAATGTTGTTGATATTTGGTCTTCGACTCAAAGCATCGGCAACAACATTTTCTTTTCCAGGTTGGTATTGAATCATAGGTTGGAAACTTTGAATGAAAGATGCCCATTTGATGTGCCTATCTGAAATAAGAGGTTGCGAAAGCAAATGCCTAATGCTTTGTTGATCCGTCTTGATAAGAAATTCAAAACCCATTAGGTAATGCTTCCAGATTTTCAAAGCATGCACTATTGCTGCTAATTCCTTGTCATATGTGCTATAATTTTGCTCTGCAAGCTTAAGCTTTCTACTTTGATAAGCAATAGGATGGTTGTCTTGCATAAGAACAGCTCCAAATCCTTTGCCACTAGCATCAGTCTCACTACTATAAAGAATGGTCTTTGAAAATCAGGTAGTGTAAGAACTGGTGCTTGTGTTAAAGCATTCTTGAGTGTTGCAAAAGATTTATCTTGCTTTTTAGTCCAATTGAAATTTGTAGCTTTCTTAAGGAGTTCAGTCAAAGGAGGAGCAATACAAGCAAAATTCTTGACGAACTTCCTATAATAACTACATAGGCCAAGAAAAGATCTAAGATCATGTATGTTTCTAGGCGTAGGCCAAGAAGCTCAATTTTCTTAGGATCTACACGAATCCCTTCAGCCGACACTATATGACCTAAGTATTTAATCTCTTCTTGAAAGAAAGAACTCTTTTCAGGATTGACATACAATTCATTTTCTCTCAAAAGGTTGAACACTTGTTCCAAGTGTTGTTCATGCTCTTGTCGATCCTTGCTGAAAACAAGAATGTCATCAAAGAACACTATAACAAAACTTTGAAACTTAAGGAATATGCACTATAACAAAACTTTGAAACTTAAGGAATATGCGATTCATCATACGGCTGAAAGTAGCTGGAGCATTGGTCAAACCAAATGGCATAACCAAAAACTCATAGTGACCAGTTTGGGTTCTAAAAGCTGTCTTGAAAATGTCAGATTGAGTCATACAAACTTGATGATACCCAGACTTTAGGTCAATCTTGCTAAAGATCTTTGATCCTCTAAGCTTGTCAAGAAGATCATCTATCCTAGGAATAGGATATCTGTTCTTGACAGTAATCTTATTCAATGCACGGTAGTCTACACACATTCGGTAAGTTCCGTTCTTCTTCTTAACAAGAAGTACTGGAGCTCCAAAAGGTGAACTACCAGGTCGAATAAGGCCTCTCTCTAGCAAGTCTTCGATTTGGTTTTGGATTTCTTTTTGCTCTAAATTGTTGACTCTATAGGGAGCTTTACAAGGCGGAGAATTTCCAGGCAATAAGTCAATACTATGATCCTCAGGCCTAGACTTAGGTAATCCTGGAGGTAGATCTTCCATGAAACAGTCACTAAATTTGGAGATAAAAAGATCAAACTTTGGACTTTTGGATGTGTCAGACTCAGCATCAAGCTGGTTAACCCATATCATATAAATCTTGTTTCTTTTTCTTAGAGCTCTCTTTGCTTGAGTGTGACTCAACAAAGGACTCATTCCTCCTTTGACTTGACACTGGAGAATAATATTTTCATTGTCCTTCCTTAGAGAAATGCTATGAGTGTCATAGTCTATAATAGGATTGTACTTGTGTCTCCAAGGCATACCCAAAATTATATCTACCCCTTGTAAAGGTGCAACTAAGAAATCCCTCTTTTCTGTTAAAGGCTTGATGCATAAATCCAAACCTTTCACCTCTTGCATGCAATTATACTTTGTTCCAGTAAATGCTGCTTTGACTTTATAGTGCATAGGTGAAGAATAAAGATTTAATGCTCTAAGTACCTTTTTAGAAATGAAATCATGTGTACTACCATCATCATGCAAAATAAGAACTTCATGTCCATTTATCGTTCCTTTTATTTTAAGCAAAGAATGAACATGAGGTTTACCTTCTTGTTCTGAGTAGTCTGGATCGGAATTACCCTCTTGCTTGAATGATTCTTCTTCATTGTCGTCTTCTTCAATCATGTTGACTCGAGCTACTGCTGCTGATGTCGAATTCTTGGTACGCTCCGGACAATTCGGTGCTATGTGACCTTCTTTGTGGCACTTGAAACATTTGATAGTAGATGTCTTCGGTTTTCCACCATTGACTTTCTTATTGGTACTCATGTTGCCTTTAGCCTCGTCCTTGCCTTTGTCATAACCTGGTTTATACATCTTGTTTGAAGCATAAAAAGATTTAGTAAATGGTTTAGAAGAAGTACCCTCATGTGCTTTAATCTCTTTAGGAAAACCATTTTTACGTTCTGAATTAGTTGCCAAAGATATTGCAGTAGATAGTGAATGAGGTCGAAACATATTCACATCGGCCCTAATGGTAGATCTAAGGCCCGAAATGAATTTCCTCTTTTGATCCTTCTCGTCTCGCTGACTCTATCCACAACCTGCACCTGTAATAAAGTATTCCAGAACTTTTTTACATACTGTGACATAGTTTCCTTTTCCAATTGATGCAAAGTGTCCCATTGGTGCCTAACTTTGGACTTGAATTGTGAGGGTAAAAAGTGCTTTTTAACCAGCCGTTGAAATCTTTTCCAAGAATCTGGCTTGTCATGACCTTGCTTTACTACACTCAACCATAAAGCTGCCTTGTCTACCAAATGATTGACTGCACATTTAATCTTATCACTTTCTGAAAATTTTTCTCTAGAAAAATAGTCATCTAGTTGACTAAGCCAAGCTAGAATGACCCTAGCATCCTTCTTTCCATCATAATTTTGAAATGTGAAAGCTTTCCGACTAATCTTGGATTCTTTTTGTGACCTTTGTGCTTGCAATGTAGCATTTACAGCCCTTTGAATAGTGTCATCTTTATCATCAAAAGATAGCGAAGAGTCGCGCTTGCGTCTACGACTCGTGAGCTGTCGTTCCAATTCAATACGCTTCTATCTTTCTTCTACAATTTGATGTTGTAAAGAAAGGAGTTGCTCTTGAATTGATGGCGAGATAGGCAAATCTGCCATAGTGCTTGTGCAAATGATGTAGATAAATAAAATTTTACTTTATTTGATGTAAATAAATAAAGCAAAAGTAAGTACTTATCTTTTTTCTCCCGCGATTTGATCTTGGTTGAAGCTGAACAAAGACGCTGTTCAATGGCTGAATTGAATTCTCGTCGCTTCAAACAAATCCCGAACGATTCCGCGTGATTCAAGAGTCTTGGGCTAGTCGAATTGTTGATGAAACAATTTTTCTACACTTTGAAACCTGCTGAAACAGTCCTGTAAACATTGCCCAATCTCTGTAATATTTTCTGAAATTTTTCAGAAATGATTTTGGAATTTTCTGGCCTTTTCTAGGCAATTTTTAAGCCTTTTAAAACCTGTAAATCACTTTTCTGCACCCAGAAATTTCAGATTTGGAAATCTTTTGTATTTCTCTTCAAATTTGAAAATAGGAGAAGTAAAGGCTCAAAAAAAATGATGTGACTTGTATGGGAATTGGGAAAAGTAAGACTTGATTAAAAAAATGATTAAGCTTATGATAATTAAGCTTATGGAATTTTTCCAAGCACCTCCACTCGCCGTTTTGCGCCGGCAGGCTGCCGCCGTGCGCCTCCTTTTTGGGTTTCTTTTTGAGAAATTTTTGATAGCTTTTACACTGATTAATGTGCTCCGTCCATTATAGAATATATACATCACCCTGGTGGTGAAATCCAATTCCCAGTGGCATAGGAGGGGATTGCCCTGGGCCGCGACTCCCGGCCTCGCTATATCCTCCGCCCGGCTGGTTATCGTTTTCGTGCCTATTCGCTTCAAGAGGGGCGAAGTCGATTGCAGGGACGCGATTCGCTTCATTCCCTCCTTGGGTAACGCGTGGTTCTTCATTTCGACGGCATTTCGGAGCCATAGGAGCACTAGAGTTTTAAGAGGATAGAGAGAGAACGGGGTGAATATAAGAGGTTGGGAACTTGGAGAGAAAAGAGAGAATTCTACTGGTTTAAACGGATTCAAAAACGGAGTCCGTTTGGGGTAGGAAAAGCTTGTTGGGCTTATGGGTAGGAAAGACCTCTTAGCCTAAGTTTAAGTCGTCGCATATGGGGGGAGGGAATTGAGAGGTGTCCTTAACTTGGAGAGCTCTTGAGAAGAGTGTACGCCTAGGGAGGCCTAGGGAAGAGCACACGGTTAGGGAGGCCTATGGAGAGTAAGGCAAGGGGCACACTTTAAGTCTATTCACACGGGGGGGGAGAAGAGTGTAGGACATGTCCTAGAGCTTGAGGGAGGGCTTGTGCCTAGGGCCTTGCTGGGGGCTTATTCGGAGAAGGGGGCTGGGAGGGTCCTTTTATAGGTGCTGGAGGGTGGACGTCCGGGTGCGGGAAGGCGACACCTGGGTGGTGTAGGTGTCCAGGAGAGAGTGTGGGCGCGAGACACCTGGGGTCTCGAAGAGAGAGAAAGTGTGACACATGGGGGTGGAGGTGTCCCCAAGAGAGAGAGAGCGCGACACCTGTGGATAGAGGGTTCTGGGAGGAGGGGGTACGTGTAGGGGTGTGCTGGAGGGTGCATCTAGGTCGTGTACACACTTGGGTGTCCCGGGTGGATTGTCGGTCGTTTCACGGGCGGCGCCCGTGGTGGTGGGGCCCACGCCGGCCGCCCGCCGTCGTCCTGGGGGGTCAAAATTGTTTTTTGACGAAAATGTCCGGCCTTGCCCCGTGACCATGGGGGCGTGTTCCATTCGTTGATTAGACGCCTGGATAGTTACTATTATAGGTCGAAAGTTCACAGATTAAAGGCTTAAAAGCTTAATTAAACTCATTCCGGGTACCCGTTTTTAGTTCAGAAACAACTATTTTAAGCGTAAAATTACGCGTAGATTCCAAATTTGGATTCAGAATTACAAATTTCTAAGCAAAAATGGCTCATTTTCCAAAAATAGAAGTTTTCTGATCGTAAAAATGACAAACTAAGTTATATTTTTCAACTCTAAAGCAAATACATTGTTATTTACGATGGGTATGTTATATTTTTCAACTCTGAAGCAAGTACATTGTTATTTACAATGGGTATGTTACATCCTTCCCTACTAAAAGAACTCGAGATGTCCGCATCTCGGCACGAACTCTGGGTAATTCTTTTGGAGGGTTGACTCTTCCTCCCAAGTGGCATCCTCCTCAGGGTAATCTTTCCATTCCACTTAATGTTCCCTAAGGATTCTATTGTTGCGAAGCACTCTTTCTCTAGAGTCGATGATTCTATTAGGTCTCATTTCAAGGACTCCCTGAGTTGGCATTACAACTTGTTCATCATCAAGAACATGATCAGGATGAGGGACATATGGCTTTAGTAAGCTTACATGGAATACATCATGGATTTTGAGGTGGGTCGGGAGGCGAAGTTTGTAGGCATGTTTTCCCAAACATTTGATGACTTCATAAGGCCCACAATACCTTGGACTCAGCTTCCTAAATTTTCCAAGAGATAAAGAACTTCTCTTTGGCCGCACTCGAAGAAAAACTTTGTCTCCTTGCTGGAAAATTCTTTCAGATCTTTTGGTATCAGCATAATGCTTCTGTCGATCTTGGGCGGCTTTAATATCCTTACGAATAGCTTTGGTTTGTTCTTCCATTTCTTCAAGCATCATCCTAGAGGCTTCAACCTTTAGTGTGGGGTCAGAGAAATTTAAGGGAGAGAAACATTCCTGACCATAAAGAGCTTTGAATGGTGACATCCCTATGCTTTGGTGATAGGATGTATTGTAAGAGAATTCCACTAGAGGGAGATACTGAATCCACTTCTTTGGTTCACGCCCACAATAGGCTCTCAGGATGTCTTCTATAACCTGATTAACTCTCTCAGTTTGACCATCTGTTTTTGGGTGGTAAGCTGTACTGAAACAAAGTTGTGTTCCAATAGCCTGGAATAATGATATCCAGAACTTTGAAGTGAAGTCAGAGTCCCGGTCATCACTGACTATTCTTTTTGGCAATCCATGAAGCCTAAAGATTTCCTTGATGAAAAGGCGGGCAATATCAGAAGATTTAAATGTCTTCTTTACTGGGATAATATGGGTCACTTTGGTAAGCATATCCACAACTACTAAAATAGAATCATATCCTCCCTGTGTTGTGGGAAGACTTGTGACAAAATCCATACTGATACATTCCCACTTCATCTGTGAGAAATGTCTAGAGGTTGGAGTTTCCCGGGCATTTTGATTCTTTCAGCTTTAATCCTTTGACATGAAAGGCATTGTCTGATGTATTGAAGGATATCTCTCTTCATTCCAGGCCAAAAGTAACTTCTCCTTAAGGCATTCAAGGTTTTTGCATAACCTGGGTGTCCTGCTCTACGGGGCTATCATGAGCTTCATACAAGATCATCTTCTTCAGTGCAAGATCTTTGGGAATACATAACCTATGCATGAAGTAGAGGCATTCATCATCGAGGGTGTATCCCTTGATCAATACATTTTCCTTTTCTATGGGTGCCTCCTTGTGAACTAGGCTTACTAGCTTTTGGTAATCAGGGTCATGAGGTGAAACCTGCTTTACCTTCTCTAGGATGGGGTTATTTGGCATAGAGATTGCACTTAGGAAGGATTTGTGACTGAGGGCATCTGCTATAACATTATCCTTTCCAGGATGAAATTTGATATCAAAATCAAACTCTTGCAGAATCTCAATCCACCTCCTTTGTCTCATGTTGAGATTGGGCTGGGTGAAGATCCACTTTAAACTCTAGTGGTCAGTTACAAGTAGAAACTTACAGCCTAGGAGATAATGTCTCCATAACTTGAAACAATGAACAACTGCAAGGAGTTCCAAATCATGGGTGGCATAATTGACTTCATAGGGTTTAAGCTTACGAGAAGTGTAAGCCACAGGCCTTCCTTCTTGAATTAAGACACCACCAAGTGCAAGGCCACTAGCATTAGTGACAACCTCAAACTCTTTGGTGAAGTCAGGGAGCTTCAGAACTGGTGCTGAGGTGAGGATAGTCTTAAGTTGGCTAAAATTGATTTGGTGGATTGGTAACCATACTATCTTACATTCCTTCTTGAGGAGATCAGTTAAGGGTGTGGCTATCTTGGCATAATCCTTGATGAAGATCCTATACCATCCTGTGATGCCTAGAAACCCACGGATTTCTTTGACTGTCCTAGGGGGTGGCCATTCCAATATATCCTTGACTTTGGCAGGGTCTATTGAGATGCCCTCTGAGGAGACAATGAACCCTAGATATTCAATTTGGGAAGTGAAGAAGGTACATTTGCTTTTCTTGGCACATAGAGCTTATGTTCGCTCAGTATTTGCAATACTTTGCGTACATGCTCCTCATGTTCCTCTTTTGACTGAGAATAGACCAAGATGTCATCAAAGAAGACAAGGACAAATTCATCCAAGTAGGGTCGGAAGATATCCTGCATCAGGCGGTTGAAGGTGGCGGGAGCATTGGTTAATCCGAATGGCATGACTGTAAATTCATAGTGGCCATAGCGGGTATTGAAAGCGGTTTTGGAGATATCTGATTCCTTGATCCTAATTTGATAGTAGCCAGACCTTAAATCCATCTTGGAGAAAACTTTGGATCCATAAAGTCTATCAAGAAGTTTGTCGATGCGAGGAATGGGGTATTTGTTTTTGACAGTGACCTTGTTTAGGCCTTGGTAGTAATACAAAGACGAAGCGTGCCATCCTTCTTTCTCTGGAAAAGAACAGGCGCTCCCCATGGAGAATTACTAGGGCGAATGAATCCTTGCTCAATGAGCTGCCTAAGTTGTTCCTTGAGCTCTATGGCTTCAGGAAGAGACATTTTGTAAGATCTCCTTGAAACTGATTCAACCCCAAGGATTAACTCAATCCCATGATCTACTTCTCGAGATGGGGGTAGTTTTGTAAGTTCCTCTGGAAAGATATCTGAAAACTCCTGGAGCCAAGAGGGTTCTAAATCTGGGTTGCTTTCTTCTACCTTGTTGAGTTTGACAAGGAAGATCTGTTGGCCCTTGCGCACTCCCTTAAGAAGGAGATTAGCTTTGACCAAATGAAATTTGGGTTTACTTGTTTTTCCCTGGGCTGATACTACCTGTCCTTGACTATTCTTAAAGGTGATGCTTCCTTCAGCACAGTGCATGTCGGCATTGTTTGCAATTAACCAGTCCATACCAAGGATTCCATCATAAATCCCTAATGGTAAGCTTCTAAAATACCCATGGGTTGATTCACCACCCAATTCAAATTCAAGATCTCCCACACAATGTCGGGATACTTCTTCTTTTCCACTAGCTAACTCAACAATCATTGCTTGGGCTGGTTTTTGATCTAACTATAACTTACGCAAGCATTTTGGAGAAAGAAATGAATGCGTACTACCACAATCAATCAAGAGCTGGAAAGATCTATCTTGATAAGTAGCCGGAGCTTGGATAACAGAAAACTGCTGATTAGGTCCTTGATGTTCTACAGCTGCATGAATGGTGGCTTGCTCTTCTTCTTCCATCTCTAAAGTCGGTTCACCAACCATAGAGCAGACACACGGGAAATCACTCCACGACCTCTACCACGTCCACCAATACCTCGTCTAGCTTGGCGATTATTAGGAATCCCACGACCTTGAACTACCCGGCCGCCTTGTGGAGCAGCAATGACACTAGGATTGAGAGAGGGTCTTGCAAGTTTGGGGCATTCATTCCGGAAGTGGCCAACTTCATTGCAATAAAAGCACCTTTGGTCCCCATAGGATTCTGAAGTGGAATTAGAATAACTGCGGGGGATAAAATTATTGGTGTACTGACCAATAGTGTTGTGGCGGAAATTCGATTGGTAATTCCTCTGAAGGCACCCCCTTGGGTTAGACTCAGGATAGACTCTCCTCTTTGCTTGACCACTCTTTACTTCTTTAGCCAGAGGTTTGGCTCAGGTAAGAGCATCTTGCAAGGTAGTTGGCCTCATTGCTTCAAGGCGAGAATCCAAAGGTTCATTCAGCCCTTGGCAAAATCGGGCCACTTGTTGAGTGATCGACATAGGTGGAGCATATTTGCCAAGTGTGACAAATTTTGAGTAGTATTCCTCCAAGGTTAAGCGAAGCTGCTTGAGGCTGAAGAACTCATTCATCTTAATAGATTCATGAGATGGGGGAAGATAACGGTTCTTCATAGCTTGCTTAATGTCACTCCAGGTTTGGATATCTTCAGTGACGCCCTTATCTCGGCACCATTGCTTCCACCAAAGTTTGGCGTCCCCGGTAAGACGGAATCTGGCAAGCATGGATTGATTCCTAATTCTTGTACCAGCAGCCGAAAAGTAATCGTCCATGGCTTCTATCCAAACTTCTGCATCCCTTTCAATCTTTGAACCTGTCCCATTAAATGAGGGAGGTTGCATTTGTTTGAGGAGAAGCTTCTTCTCTTGTATATCTGTATATAATGCATTGGGAGCAAGAAGTTGACGATCCTGGTTATCAATATGAAGCTAAATTTAGAATCATGTCACTTAGGCGGTTTAATACACATAAGACAATGAGTGTGAAAATCAAAACCTTTTATTCCAAGCTTTAATATTTACAAGTGAACCAAGCCATTTACAAGGATTGGACTAAATCCAATCTTATTTATTTACATGGTAGTCCTCTCTAGGGAACCTAATAAGATCTGCGGCGGTGGTAGCATTGAAAAAGTAGGGGGGTTCTCCCATGGTTTCAAGAACTCGATAAGTCTCTGGTAGGGGAGGTAAACCACGTCTAGAAAGATGGGTAACGGCTACTCTATCAGGGGATACAACTTGAGTCACACTATCATAAACCCATCGATTCTGCAACATGCGATTCCCATCGATAGTGACATAGGTGTTACGAGGAGTGCCAATAAACCAGAACAGGTGAACCATCTGCAACATCTCGGCATATCGGATCCGCCTCAAGTCGTTGGTGAGATTGCCGACGTGCTCAGCTCGAATGATGAAATAGGTAGATCGACGATGCCAATGCTCAGCTCTGTTCCATCCCCTTTCGATGCGAGTGTAATGAGGAAGGGTTAGCTTGTCTACAATGTGCATCATAGTGTCACGGAACTCGAATTCGGAAGAGCAACAAGCAGTCATGAACATGCATTGGAATACCAGGAAGCGAGAATAGGGATCCATCTCGTCCTCCTGTGTCCAGCCGTAACTAGATTAGTTTAACAAGAATTCCTAGAGCAACAAGAGAATACAATATGAAATCTCCCAAGTCTAAACATGCTCTGATACCACGTGTAAGGACCCCTACCCGTAGGGCGAGGGAATCCTTTTGATAGGCGATTAAGTCTCGTGTTATTTTCTGATTGACAACACCTGTTCTCGTAGAAATACGAGGTTACGAGCAAACGGAGGGACCTAACTCTATCTCGCAGGGGAAGCATAGTCATCCTAAAGGAAATTCTAATCCCCAGCACGGAATGTGCGTGGAGATGGAACAAGACCCACACTTGGTTCAAGGAAGCCAACGCCTTTTTCCCCCCGTATTTCATGAGGCACGGTCTCGCTGGCTCGGTCCCCTAAAACAAGTCTTGTTCGGGACTCTGCTATTCCCTAAAACAAATTCCTTTGTTAATTAATTACACTTGATTCCTTAAAAGAAATATTCCTTAGCATAACATTAAAATCAACAAACATACTTACAGTGAAAAATATTTACAAAGACCCTGGAACCGGGCCGATATTCCAATCCAAACTTCCATGTCCAAACCATAACCATAACCATAACCACAATCCAATCACAACCACAACCACAACCACAACCACAACCACAACCACACCGATGATCTAGAATTCGATCTTCCAGCCTCAACCAGCTCGGTAAACCTCACGGACCGTCTCCCCAGCCTCAACCAGCTGGGTAAACCTCACGGACCGTCTCCCCTCGTCGTCAGCCAGCCGATGAGGGGGCCAAGCTGTCCCGTCACCCCCTCAGGTACTGTCGCTTGTACCAAACCCTCTCGCCCTTCAGAGGGGACGTCTGCTCATGAGGTGGGGGTTAAGTCACCGCATTAGCCTGGACCCACAGAACTAGGTAGCATATATACATCACCCTGGTGGTGAAATCCAATTCCCAGTGACATAGGAGGGGATTGACTCCCGTCCTCGCTATATCCTCCGCCCGGCTGGTTATCGTTTTCGTGCCTATTCGCTTCAAGAGGGGCGAAGTCGATTGCAGGGACGCGATTCGCTTCATTCCCTCCTTGGGTAGCGCGTGGTTCTTCATTTCGGCAGCGTTTCGGCGCCATACGAGCACTAGAGTTTTAAGAGGATAGAGAGAGAACGGGGTGAATATAAGAGGTTGGGAACTTGGAGAGAAAAGAGAGAATTCTACCGGTTCAAACGGATTCGAAAACGGAGTCCGTTTGGGGTAGGAAAAGCTTGTTGGGCTTATGGGTAGGAAAGACCTCTTAGCCTAAGTTTAAGTCGCCGCATATGGGGGGGGGATTGAGAGGTGTCCTTAACTTGAAGAGCTCTTGAGAAGAGTGTACGCCTAGGGAGGCCTAGGGAAGAGCGCACGGTTAGGGAGGCCTAGGGAGAGTAAGGCAAGGGGCACACTTTAAGTCTATTCACACGGGGGGAGAAGAGTGTAGGACATGTCCTAGAGCTTGAGGGAGGGCTTGCGCCTAGAGCCTTGCTGGGGGCTTAGTCGGAGAAGGGGGATGGGAGGGTCCTTTTATAGGTGCTGGAGGGTGGACGTCCGGGTGCGAGAAGGCGACACCTGGGTGGTGTAGGTGTCCGGGAGAGAGTGTGGGCGCGAGACACCTAGGGGTGGAGGTGTCTCGAAGAGAGAGAAAGTGTGACACATGGGGGTGGTGTCCCCAAGAGAGAGAGAGTGCGACACCTGTGGTGGATAGAGGGTTCTGGGAGAAGGGGGTACGTATAGGGGTGTGCTGGAGGGTGCGTCTAGGTCGTGTACACACTTGGGTGTCTCGGGTGGATTGTCGGTGGTTTCACGGGCGGCGCCCGTGGGGGTGGGGCCCACGCCGGCCGCCCGTCGTCGTCCTGGGGGGTCAAAATTTTTTTTGACGAAAATGTCCGGCCTTGCCCCGTGACCATGGGGGCGTGTTCCGTTCGTTGATTAGACGCCTGGATAGTTACTATTTTAGGTCGGAAGTTCGCAGATTAAAGGCTTAAAAGCTTAATTAAACCCATTCCGGGTACCCGTTTTTAGTTCAGAAACAACTATTTTAAGCGTAAAATTACGCGTAGATTCCAAATTTGGATTCAAAATTACAAATTTCTAAGCAAAAATGGCTCATTTTTAAAAAAATAGAAGTTTTCTGATCGTAAAAATGACAAACTAAGTTATATTTTTCAACGCTGAAGCAAGTACATTGTTATTTACAATGGGTATGTTATATTTTTCAACTCTGAAGCAAGTACATTGTTATTTACAAGTTCATTGTTATTTTTCAACTCTGAAGCAAGTACATTGTTATTTACAATGGGTATGTTACACAAATCAATTGAAATTCAAACACTTAACAAAATTAAAATACTTAGCTCAATAGACCATATTGGGTGCAATCTTCCCCCCTCTTGTGCGTGGCCTCTCCCCACATAAGAGTATTTCTTTATTAGCTTTCTTTTTCACCAAAATTAGGCCATAGCCCCCAAAATATACAAGATGTGCTTTTTAGAGAGCACGGCACTCTTCTTTTACAAAAATAGAGTGTCAAATATTGGGACTAGGGTAAAGCCATAGGCTTTAATAAATTCCACATAAATAAATGTATCTTTCCTAAAGTTCAAAATGGAAAAATCATTTGCTAAGGTTGCAAGCTACTATGCTTGCCAAAAATGAAATGTGATGAACCAAGAAATTTCTTCCAAAGTAAACTCTTCAATTCCCATAGTCTTCATCACCTGAAAATATAAGCCCAATTAATTATTAAATTAATCCCACAAATATTAAACAGGCACAAATCATAACCAACTCATGACTACCAGGCGTAAGTACTTCCAGGGATCACCCTGCCAATACAAACCTAACTGAAATAATCATAGACGGCCTCAAACATACGTCATATACCGCACGTATTAATATTTATAGTGGTGTCACCCACGATATCAACCTAGCCGGCATGACGCAAGAGTAACCTAGGTGTCCCCAAATTACTCAAGAGGGAAAAAAGAAATAATATTCTTCTAGAGAGGACTTAAAATATATTCTCATGACATCTAGTTATTAGAATCTTTGTTTCACAATTAGCCAAGTTTAAAAGTACAATTACTCTACTTTTTATACTGACAGGACTTTCTAAGTCTCAGCCATTACTTGGCTTAGTCAAGGTAACTTTTTCTCGACTCAATTAAATCTAAATTTCTGTTCACTTTTGGATCCTTGATCCTTTTAAGAATTCCAGATTCCTTCCCCGGGAAATCTTGGAATAAGTCAGTCACAAGTATTTACATTCATCCAACTACGCATGTTTCTAATCTTTTTCTGGGAAATCCTTTTCCCGTTCAGAATGTACCCAAGTTTCTATTTTTCAAGAATCTAGACGTATAATTCCAAAAGTTAAATATGTTCATGATTCCTCTTTCTGATTAAAATATTTATCCATGTTTTCTCGATGCATTCCTATGAATATTTTCACATTCTTTTCTCAATTTACCCAAAATCAAATATAAGGAAAATCCCTCTTTTAGCATAAAATATTTATGCACACCTACTAATTCATTTTTATCTAAATGAATTATATTCATAATCATTTCCATAATTCTCATAAATTAAATAAATTTAGAGAATTTATGCATAACTTTTTTTAATTTTCTAGTAAATAAATAATGCTCAAAACTCCACTTTTAGCATAAAATCTATTATGCATAAATTCATTCTCTAACGATATAAATTTTTCCATAGCTTCCCCACATTTTTTATGAAATAAGAATTCCTAAAATTGCACTTTTAATATAAAAATTATTTATGCATAAATTTCATTTTCTAATGATAAATATTTTACCATAACTTTCCCATATTTTCTATGAAATGAGAATGCTTAAAATTCCACTTTTAGCATAAAAATTAACTATGCATAAAATTCATTTTCTAATGATAAAAATTTTACCATAGTTTCCTTGCATTTTCTATGAAATGATAATACTCAAAGTTCCTCTTCTTAGCATAAAATTTAATTTATGAATAATGATAAAATTATGCCATAGCTTTCCCACATTTTCTATGAATTGAGAATGCTTAAAGTTACACTTTTAGAATAAAATTTATTATGCAAAAACCTTCATAAAAGTTTGCCATAACTTCCCCGCATTTTCTATGAATTGAGAATGGTTAAAATTTCACTTTTAGTAGAAAGATTAGTTTATGCATAAACCTAAGCTTAAACATAAACATTAATTCATCATAAATCAAGAAAAGCATGGCTTTAAGAGGAAACCCATAAAATAAAATGCTTCCCAAGCATGAGAGAGGTTAGGAAGAAGATTAACACTAAAAAGAGAGTAAACATCATTGTTTTAGGCTTACTCTTGGTTTGCTTAATTCTTTACCTTCCAAAAGTTGTGTAGTCCTCAAAGAAAAGGCTTGTCCACCAAGGGGAAAGGGTAATCTTCAAGAGAAGAAGAGGTTTAGTGAAGCACCAGCTTCACAATGGAGGGCCAATGAAGAGGGAAGAGGAAAATACACTAAATAAAAAATTACACTAGCATAGAATTACTCTAAGATGAAAATACAAAGCAATAGGGGTCTATTTATAGGTTAGGGAGGCCACCAACCAAGTCCAACTAGAATCTAGAGGCTTCTAGCTTCAATTTGATCCAATTTGCACAAGTTTTGGACCAGTTAGGCCCACTTTTCTGATCTAGTTTGAAAGAGGTGAGAGAGGAGAGATGAAATACCTCATTTTTTAGCCTAGAGAGAGATAATACAATTTTGAGATATTTTTAAATATAAAGTTATCCCTTTTATTTAAGATAAATTTCTTTGAAAAAGAAATTTAAAAAGAGTTTTCTAATATGCATTAGAAATTAATTGAATATGTGCATTAGACACCTTAGCCTAAGGGTACCCATTTTCAAAAAATTATGGATTAAGGTCCAAAGAGTGTTCTAAAGGGACAATGAGGTTAATCCAAGTGTTGGAATAAGAACAATGCAAGAATAAAAGAAAATCTCCCAAAAAAGAGTAAATTCTCACATAAGATGAAGAGTTGACTAGTACAGGCACTTAATAGTTAAAAAATGGGAATTTATTAGTAAAAAAATAGAATTTTGACACCTCAAGAGGGTGAGTGGAGCTCATGAAGGAGGCACCTATAGACCTCATGATTACCCTAAATAAAACAAAGGAAAACAATGTTTTCTTGCATTCTGAAATAGGGGATGATTACAAGGGACTAAGAGGAGAAATTATACACCTTTTAGGGACTGAGGAGGATTCTTACATCCATTCAGAAGGAGGGGGAATGATTACAAGAGACTGAAGGGAAGATTCTTATATCTTTATATCTCAAAAGTTGGAGGGAGGAATCTTATATCCTACCCCACTTAAAAAATACGAGATGTCCTCATCTCGGAGCTGGAGGATAATCTCTTACATCTCTCTCTTCTTTTATTACTTCCAGTGTTACTGCCTTAGAAGTAGATGGCTGGTTTGGGAACTTCTCTCTTTGACTTCCCCAATTATGAGACTAAGGTCTTGCATTACTTTGCATTGAAGCTGAGAGTTGGTTAGGGGATCTACCTCTGGGGTTTCCCTGATTTTGACGGGAGGGACCTTGATTACTCTAGAAGGAAGGAACTGGAATCTCGGATCTTGGTTCTTGACTTCCTTATCCTAAAAACCTTGATCCAAAAGGAGTTGGGCATTCCATGCTACGATGACCGTATCCTTGGCAGTTAAAGCAGTTAATTCCTTTGTTCAAGGGTGGAACTTGTGAAGTTGAGTAAAAGGCCTTCCTTCCATTCTGAGACTTCCCGTATCCTGGGTTTGACTAGGACCTTGTTGTCTCTTAGGAGAGGTGGAAAGTTGGAATCACTTTTCGGGGTTAGGAATTGATGGTGTTGGCTTCGACGGGACCTTCACAACAAAGGCCTTGGTGAAATCCTTCACCATCCACACTGCTTCAGCCATAGAAACTGGCGTAGCATTCTTTACCAAGGTATCCAAAGGTCTCTTCATTCCCCGAATGAACTTGGCCATCAGCTGTTCTTCATCCAATAGTGGTGAGTATTTGAGGAGGAGAGCGAATGCCTGGTGATATTCCTCCATAGTTCGGCTTCCTTGGGTTAACTTGACGAACTCATTCATCTTTGTCTCCAAGAAGCCTGGAGGATAGGATCTCTTTCTGAGGTATTCTCTTTGAGATCATCCCATGTCAGGGTGTTCTGATCCAAGCGATTTGTCTCACAGTGGTTTCTCCACACATGCTAATGTGGGGCTGTTGCTAACGATCTTCAGCGTGGCAACAGCCACCTTACTTTTTTCGTTGTACCCTGTGACATCGAAGTACCCTTCCATAGCTTTGATCCACTTCTCTATTGTTTCTTCCAAGTGCTCCCCTTCACCTTTGAAAGGTCCAGGCTGAGATCTATGAAGAGCTTTGCGAACATTTGGGTCGAGCTCTTTCTTATAGAGTTGGGGGTTAACATTTCTACCACGACAACCTTGATCCATGATCTTATTAATACAAAAATTCTTTGTTAAGTCCCTTTTTTCAACTTACCCAAGACGCTTAGGTGAAAGACCACTTTATTTATAATTTAAATCCAAAAGGAGTGTACTTTAGATCCAACTGATTTTAGAGTTCCTTAAAGAATCCTGGGATAAAGATCCCTTCTATAAGAAGAAACATACAGAGCTCATTATCAGAAAATAGTTCATTCATATCCTTATCACAATAATGGTCCATCAGACCAGTAATATCCAATTAACATCTGGACATTCCCCACATGAATTTTAATTATACAGGTTCTCAATTCGTCATTCCACAATTGCGTCCCACTGGGCCAAGGTCCCAGGCTGTGAATACAGGCTGCGAACAATCTGTCAGCATGAGCCACTAATCTTATAGTGATCTCCTAAAAGTCTTGATTGTCTATCATCTTATTGGAATTTCTCTCCATTCATCACTCATCATCATGACTTATTCAACTCATCTACTTTCATACCGAAATTCAAAAATCGTCATCCTTCAATCAGAATCCAAATAAATTCATCAAATTTCAACCAGAATTCTAAAATCATATCAACCAGCAATCGAAATCATCCTCTAGGATAGCATTTTTGCTCATAACTTCAAGAGTATAGAGCT
The DNA here is from genome assembly GCF_041138505.1 of Cibotium barometz. Taxonomy (NCBI): domain Eukaryota; kingdom Viridiplantae; phylum Streptophyta; class Polypodiopsida; order Cyatheales; family Cibotiaceae; genus Cibotium; species Cibotium barometz. Next base: position 5,342,707 of record NC_141084.1, read on the forward strand.
ACAGTTATACCCACGGTAACTTCAAGGTCTTAGATTCACTCGTATATATTGTCAGTATAGAGCTACAGTTATACCCACGGTATATACAGGTATTCACGATCCTTGGTGCTACAAGGTAAATGTCACCATATCTAGGGCTCATGCAAGTCGGGGATTCTACACAAATGCGGTACTTCCATTTAAAAACCCAATTTGCAATTTATGAATTTCCATTCTGAATATCAACTTGTACAAATTTCAACACATAATTACAATCTTTCAATGGTAACTCATAAATTTTTGACATTTCTTGCTTCTTGGTTTATTAACTTCAACCAAATTGCTTTGATACCAGCTATGAGACCCCTACCCTCTTTGCACATCGAACTCTGGAGTGCTAGCAACAACGGAAGTAGCAACCTTGCACGCAGGGTAAACGGGGCCTCGCCCCACGAATGTCCAGATAAGAGACTAATCCCTCGGTTCTTCCAAAACCGAACCCCGACAAAACTTCCCTTGCCCAGAAAGCATAGGCGATTCCTCTCCAGGAGAAATCTTCTAACGTAGTCAAGAGCCTTAACTATCCTTTGTATTCCGACTGAAACCACAGGTCACATGGCGAGTTCAAGGAGGAACTTGCACTTGGTTCATAGAGACCAACTCTTTTTTCCCCAATCAAAAGAGGCACAGCCGGTTGATTCTTTTGCCATAGAATAGGAATTATTCAATGACTTACTTCAACTATCGTAACTTGAACAAAATTGAATTTTATTATAGGAATCCATCGATCCAGCCTAACCCCATCAATCCCATGGGTTATTCAACCACTGTTTTTATAAGATCCATTATAAAAATTTGGTTATGTTTTGTCCCCGGTACCAGGGACAAAACAAGAGTTCCCAAGCCCCCTAGTCAGCTCTCATGCAAAAATTAAATAGACACACCACTTACGCACCTGATATGAAATTACCTTTTCTTAGATTCAACTATTTCCAAAACAACATTGCAACAAAACTACAGTGTTTCCATCATCATCCTCAGTAATCCATTTCCAGGGTCCAAGTTCCAACTTTTCCACTTTCCAACCACAGAATCCAATTTCCAGTCATTCCTTCCTTAGCTTACCTATGGCATCATCGGCAACCAAAATGCTCACCACCTGGTCAGTCCCTCTAGGCTCACCTAGTACTTCACCCAGGGGCCTTTTCAATAGTTCTTAGCCCATAGTACCTTCTAGGAGTATAATCTCATAAAATCCATATGGACTCTCCATTAAAGATCAGCTAGATCAACCAACAAGATCCATGTAAAAACGCCATGAACTCATCCGTTGAAGACCAGCAAGGCCAATCAACCAGATCCATGCCCGTGTTAAGAAAACAACTCCAACTCATTTTCTTCCTCGTCGCATGCATGGGTATCCAGGGCGACGCAAAGCCCGAGCACTGTATGGTCAGCACCCCCTAGGCTCCTTTGCAAGTGACCTAGCGCTTCACTCATAGGCCGTAGCCTTGACCCCTCATCCACCGTACTGGAAGCTCACCATTTTAATCGAACCGAGTCTGGTCAAGACCTCGACTGATCTTGCCACGCGAGACGTCCTTCTTTGACTCTCCGTTCACGTTGTTGTAACATTTTTCACGTAGGTTCCCAACCTCATTCCATAAGATAGTCAAAATGCTTTCCCCAGCATTCTTGACGTAAAACAATCTTTAAAAAATAGGTTTCACATACAATTACAGTTTCCAAGCAAAATTACAGTTACAGTTTCCAAGCAAAATTTCCATCTTTCCACATTATTCCACATCATTTCTCATCATTCCATATCGTTTCACATCAATCCATATCATTCCACATCATTTCTCATTATTCCACATTATTCCACACCAATTCACATCATCTCACATTATTCCACATCACATACATCCTTTCCACATTCATTCACATCATCCCACATCACTTCCACATTCATTCACATCATCATACATCATTTCCACATTCATTCACATCATCCCACATCATTTCCACATTCATTCACATCATCCCACAGCAATCCTCATTAATGCACAACACTCCACACAATCTCATCAATCCACATCACTTCACACATCGATCCACATCAACCACATCAATTCACACATTCCGCATCCTTCCACCACACATATCACTCCACATCATTCCACACATCACCCACATTATTCCACTCATCACCACTCATCTCCCCACATCACTCGACATCATTCTTTCCTCAATCAATTTCCACAAACAAGATGGTCTCTTTTTGCTTTCAGCGAATCAGGTTTGATTATCAACTTTCCTTGATCTAGTTATCAAAATCTTTGTTCCACAGTTAACCAGATTTAAAACTATAGTTACTCTACTTTTTATACTGACAGGACTTTCTAACTCTCGGCCATTATTTGGCTTAGTCAAGGTAACTTTTTATTGAATCTAAATTTCTGTTCACTTTTGGATCCTCAATCCTTTCAAGAATTCTAGATTCTTTTCCCAAGGAATCTTGGAATAAGTCAGTCTCACAAGTATTTACGTTCATCCAACTACGCATGTTTTTGGTCTTTTTATGGGAAATCCTTTTCCCGTTCAGAATGTACCCAAGATTCTATTTTTTGAGAATCTAGACGTATAATTCCAAAAGTTAAATATGTTCATGATTCCTCTTTCTAATTAAAATTTATCCATGTTTTCTCGATGCATTCCTATGAATATTTTCACATTCTTTTCTCAATTTACCCAAAATAAAATATCATGGAAATCCCTCTTTTAGCATAAAATATTTATGCACACCTACTAATTCATTTTTATCTAAATGAATTATATTCATAATCATTTCCATAATTCTCATAAATTAAATGAATCTAGAGAATTTGTCTATAACCTTCTTTATTTTTCTAGTAAATGAATAGTGCTCAAAACACTACTTTTAGCATAAAATCTATTATGCATAAATTCATTCTCTAACGATATAAATTTTTCCATAGCTTTCCCACATTTTCTATGAAATAAGAATTCTTAAAATTTCACATTTAATATAAAAATTATTTATGCATAAATTTCATTTTCTAATGATAAATATTTTACCATAACTTTCCCATATTTTCTATGAAATGAGAATGCTTAAAATTCCACTTTTAGCATAAAAATTAATTATGCATAAATTCATTTTCTAATGATAAAAATTTTGCCATAGTTTCCTCGCATTTTCATTTTCATTCCTTGAATTCTATGTAGCCTTGTTTAAAAGGCTTGAACCAGAATCTTCAAAAGAGGATGAGCCCCCTCGAAACCAATCATCCTTAATTTCTCTCCAAGTGATGGGCAAAATGCCTTGTGTTGCACAATTACTACATCCATCCCAATCCCCATTGTGTGTACAAGGCCGTCTACTTTTCTGTACTGCATATATTGTAAAACCTTTAGTCATGACACATCGCAATGTCCTAATGCATCTACAATTAACTCAAAACCTCCATCTCCCATGCCCCAACCGAACACAGTTCAAAGGATTGAAACTGCTCAAGAAATAGTTCAACAAACACTTCAATGTTTCTATTATCGTGGACCATACGAAGTAGCAGACTACTGCACAGTTTGGAATACTTCCATGCCCATAGTCATTGACACTTTACAACCCATATGTGAACGATGTGACATCAATCACATACTCCAAGATTGCCCAAGGCGAGTTGCTTCATTGCAACCTGTCTCACAAAATACAATTCTTAACATCTTCAGTGTACAAAATGGGCAATTGTCTATGGTACCCTTGAATGTTCTTGCACACTTACAAGCCAAGGCACGAGATACAGTTAAAAAGAATGCAAAAGAGAATACTACCAAATGGCCAAAACTATGTGCGTGAACGTCCAAATGGTCACCAACAAACTCAATGTGTCCACCACAATGACCCCAACTACATCAAGACATCCCAGACCACATCACATGATGCAAATACACCCCAAGACATGTGTGAGCAAACCTCTCCGTAACTCTGCATGTGAACACTAGTCTTCGTCGTAAGAGAATGTCCAAGGTAAAGGTGCCCGTAAATGAAGTGAAGATGTGGACAAAGAAAATGATCAAAGAACTATAGGCAACCCAAAGATAAATGGCCGACAGTGTGGATGGACCAAAGGAAATGGTTTGGACAAGGGGTGGGCCAAAAGGTAGAGAGGACAAAGAATGTGAGAGAAGCTATTGTGGAAGGTCACATAATGTGAACAAGATAAAACCCTAGGCTCTCCAAAAGTTCATTATATTTTAATCTCCTCCTCCTTTCCTTCCCCTAACGTTGGCACTGGTGGTCTCCCCTTTTTCTGCGATTGAGCAAGGAAATGCCTAGCTCTCACCAGAACAAAGCGATAGGTCTCCCCTTTTTCTACGATTGACCGAGGACATGCCTAGCTCTCATCAGAACAATGATGGTAAAGAGCTTCGTTTTCTTTTAAAAAAAATCTTGTTGTATTTTTTAACGCAAAGCTGAGAGTTGTATGGTGATGGAAGTGCTTTAATAATTCGCTTCCTGTGTCTCCTTTTGTGCTGAAGGTGATGAAGCCAATGTCTCTTTTTTTTTTCTTTTTTTCTTTTTCCCTGCTGAGAGCTACATACGCCCATGCCTAAGTGATGCGCTTTGCTGCTTGATGATCTCGTTGCTGCTCTGAGTGCCAAACCGGCTATTTGTATACGTCGATGCTTGCTCTAGGTTGTTTGAGACGATTTGAAGCCGGTTCTGTGTCACTAATCCTCAGAGGGAGATGAAGCTATTACTTTTGTTTTGTTCTGTTTTTTTTTCCCTGTTATATATAAAGAAAATTCATCTCCACTACGGTGTTGCCCACAGATGCTTCCTCTGCAGATACTGCTCCTCGTGATGCGTTTGCGATTCCAACTAGTATGTGATGTCCACACTGTTACTACTGCCCCTAGTGCGTTTGTGTGTTCTTGCGATTCCAACCAGCAACAAGAGACCCTGAGCCTATGATCTGTGCAAAACTGTGTGGAGTCTACTAAAGATGTTACCTCTACAGTTTGTGATGCGAACGATGCACTCAGGCTGCTTGAGATGTAGAAGCTATTGCTTGCACCTTCCGTTGTCGTTGTCGTACTCCTCCTTTTGTAGGAGCGCTAAACCTTCTGCGCTTAGCCTTAACGGCAGCAACAATGATGTTACTACCAAAGCTCGAGAAGGAAGAGCTCCTAAACTTTGTAGAGCGCTGAACCTTCTGCTGAGCCTTCAACGGCCATGATGATCTGCCAATGCTTGAGAAAGTAGAGCCACAATGATGATGCATTGTGGATGAGTTCAAGTTTGGGAACTCTATGCAAGTTACCAAGGCACCTAAACTGTGATTGTTGTTAGATAGAAGGTTGAGCAGTTTTGTCCAACACCTCTGGCTTACTTGTTGCTGAGCTCCGCAACGCTATCATGCTTTGCTCTCTTGCATTCTAATGGTATTAATAGCAAACCACTATCTGAGAGCTGTTGTAGCCCAATGAAAAGACTGTATGACCTTGTCATCAAGAACTGCTTGGTTATTTGATGATGTTCAGCTTTGTTGATGTAGATAAGAACTTTTTACTATCTTCTCAGATGATAGTAGTAAAAACCAGAAATGGTATGCCAAAAAACACTAAAGCAGTGTTATTGCTAAGCCTCTAACCAAGGGCAATGATGCTTCTAAAGAAGTCTTGAATACCATTTCTGTATGCGTTACACCACATGTTTGTGAATTTTCAGATCTTCTTGCTTGCTTCAAGCCTTGAATGCATTAAACATTCCAATCTGATGTGCGTTTTGTCATTCATTGCCTTGCATTTGACACAAATTTACCAAGATTAAACTACTTATCATAAGATAAGTACCAACCTTGCACTATTTGCTATTCTTGGTCAAGAAATTGTTCAAGTTTCTCTTCCTGCTTGTGATTGATAGTCAGTGAATGGCAACAATTATTGTTCTTCAAGACAACAAGCAAGCAAACTAAGAGTAGACCTTCCATTGCTTGTTAGTTGTAAAGAGTTTCAGCAGGCTGAAATCCCCATGTGACCATAATACATCAAAGTTTGGCTATGAAAGAAAGCAACACCTTTTGCTTTTACTAGTTTTGAGTAATATGTGCACTCTTTCTTGAAGATTTTCACACTCAAGAAACCTTGTATGCAAGTTAGGAGAACCCTATGGTGTATGGGGTACATTGGCTCATACTAGCGGACTTGGTTCAATTCTTAGTAGAGACATACTTGTAAACATAGTGTTAATCAACAAACTTTCTAAGTTACTACACTCAAAATTATAAAGCTTGTACACTTTTGTATCAACTAGTCATTAACATGCTCTTTGCATAGTACTGATGCTCAGATCTGTAATAGAATAATATGCTATACATTTCTTGATGAAAAAGGTGTTAAAATGTTGTAATCCAAGATATGTGCTTGCAAACAGTGTCTTCTCACACTTAGCTTGTTGCCTTTACTTGCAATACATCAAGATTTATACTAATCTGTGTAGATTTGTATCGGTTTAAAATCTTTGTCTAACTTTTTTTTGTAAGAAAGTGACAAGATTTGATCAATAATCACTTACTCTTCTATTTTGTATTAAGATTTGATTTCAGCACAATAAACTTTGCATAATCTATAAATTGATTTGTCTGCACTACTATAGATCTATAATAGAATTGTATCGTGCACTATAATCTTCAGCATTGTTCTTAAATCTGCATAGTAAATTGTATTTTGCACTCTTGAAATTGCACCAAGATTTTGTACACTTTCTTGATACTACATTGAATTTTTATACACTTTCTTGGAAAATGTATCAAGTTTTGCACAGCAATTTGAAATTTGTATAGCAATCTAAAAACTTTGCACATTAACCTTGATTTTCTACACTACAATCTTCTTCTTGCAATCTTTTTCCAAGAACTCAAAGATTTGACAATCTAAAATTTGACATTGAAGAAATAAGGGTTTTAAGGATTGATATTTGAAATTGTAGGCTCTCTAATCAAGATAATCAAAATTAGCTGTTAAAATCTCTACAAATCATAATTTCAAAAATCAAGATCAAGAAGATTAAGAAGTTCAAGAAATCAAATAGTAAAGTGGATTAGGGATTTGATAATAGTGATTAATATAAATTTAAAAATGATTAACATAAGTTTCATTGTTAATCTTATTAAAAAAAGAAATTTATAAATCTAAAAATTGTGTAAAAATTAATTTTGAAAATGGTCAAGATAATGCATTCAAAAAAATTATTTTGAATACTAATCATGATCAAGATAATGCATTCGAAAAAATTAAATAAACAGTAATCTAAAAATGATTATCATTAATTAACAAGAAAATACATTTTAAAAATTAGATTAAGCATAATTCACAAATGATTATCACTAAATCTCTCTAAGCAAAGATCTAAGCCAAGGGCTCTGATACCCATGCAATGAAGAAAACCTAGAGGATTGCACTTATTAGCATGGAGTACACACATGTTCCACTCATCATAAGGAGTAGCACTTATTGCACTCATAATGGAGTACACACATAGCTTCTTAAGAGGGAGAAGTTCACCATGGAAGCTTAGAGCTCCAAAGAGTAAGTGTACTCATCATGAAAATGTATATGATAAAAAAGGGTACAATGTCCTCATGAGCCCTATACGTAATATAGTCCAAGGTCTCCCAAAAGTACACATGCAAATGTCCTTAAGCCCAAATGCCTAGGTCCCATTCTCCATGTGCACGTGCAATGAAATCTACTTCATTACAAGACCTCAAGTTAATCTTTGTGAATATATCTACTCCATGCAACCGATCCAAAAGATCATCTATTCTAGGTATCGTGGGTATTTATTTTTTTACTATGAGTTGATCCAGACCCCTATTAATCAATGCATACTTAATGTTCCATCTTTCATCTTCTAAAACAGAATTGGTGCACCCCATGGGGATACACTTGGTTGAATAAATTTCTACTCCAAGAGTTGCTTTCATTGCTCCTTAAGCTTGATTGCTTTGAGAACAACTATTTTGTAAACTCTCTTTGCATTTGGCTATGCACCATGTATGAGTTCTATCTCATTATTCACTTCTCAGATATAGAGGGAATTTCTATCAACTCTTCAAGAAATACATTAGTATATTTACTTAGCCATTTAGGTTAATACGAGCCTAACTCCTTCCTAATAGAATTAAGTTTTACGATATAAATTACCTCCTTCTTCCAAAGTCCTTTCAATACCCTGGATGGCTTTACAAGTTATAAAGTTGGAGACTCTATTACTTTGATCCCTTGGACCTTGTTATTATTATATAAAGATCAAGAAAAGAGATGGCCCCTTTATGACATTGTATATCTTCTTGATTTTGCATGTTGAGAATTCCATCATACACTCTTAACACTCCTGATGGTAGAACTTTGAGTTTGCATGCGGTTAATTTCTATCCAAAGAGAATTGGAGATTTTCCACCTTCTAGCATGTGAGGAGTAATTTCCCACCAGCCAATTTGACTTGCATTATTTTGCCCTACCTCTGATCTAATTCTAACTTCCACGATAAAAATGAAAGAATGTGTACTTTAGAAATAAATTAAAAGCTTAAATTGCTTATCTTAATAGGCGATAAAAAATCTTGGGTTGAGGGATGAAGTAACTACTAAGAACACGAAAAAACGCGCTTAAAAGTCCTAAAATTCCTAGGCATAGGCCCATACAATTTGAGCTAAGCTAAGGTCCTCATCCTAGAGATGCTCATAGCTAGAGAAATGTTCTCCCATATCATCATGTCCTGACTGTAGTAAGTGGTGATGGTGTCATGGGTGAACCAACAATATTGTCACTCAACCCATGTTGAAAAATATAGCTCTTCAAAATGCCAAGCTGAAACAAGTCTCTCGCATCAAGAGTATGACCAGATAATAAATGCTCAAACACAAAAGCTATTATGTAATCCCCCTAGGATAATCCGAGAATCCCAGAGAGACACAATCAAGCCCACCTGTTGTGCCATCTAAAAAAAACCCAATAAAATACAGTAAGTTTCATTTTTATAACCACACTCTGATTCTCGTTGTGAAGACCCTAGCCTCTATATCTATCACATATGTCTATAGTGGAAGACTCAATCGAGGGTAAAGAGTCTTACCTAGGGGCCTCATACAATAATGGCCTGGAATTCGGCTATCTACTAGCAACCTGTTTTAGATAATCTTACACTAGGAAATGCATATGATTCCTCTAGATGCATGTCTTCTTCATAATTCTCATAAATAAGTGGTGATTGACGGCTCCCCTCGGCTCCACAACCATCTTACTCCTTGATTATGAAGATGACAGCCTCAACAAATTCTATCATTCTTATATCCTAATAATCTAATTCTCAATTTACTACATATTTCTAAGTTTCTCAAATAATTTTTGGTTTTATTTGGAAAGAAACCACATGATTGGGTCCACCTTGTCTCACCAGATTTCCAATGGTTTGATCCTTTATCTGCTCCTATGTAATAAAGTAGGAACTTTAGTTAGGGCATTATCATGGGCTCAACTATAAAAAGGTATCATGGATCTTCATTTGCACCTTCTGATAGACTTTTGATACTTTTGATCATATGACTCTTGGAATGTACATTGGAGCCTAGAGCTACCATACCTTGGCTTATGGAAGGCTATTTCCATCCTTTGGTGAAAGGATAAATCACTTAGGCATTGTGTATGATTTCTTGCTAATGTTAATCAACACTCTTGTGTTTTTATCCATGGTTCCACTAATTTTTGCCAAATTTTTGGTGAGACTATGGTTCATGATTTTCTTCCTCTTCCCATGAGTTCAAGAAACCATAGAAATGGTGTTTTCTAGCTTCCAAGGTGTTTAAGAACCACAGTGCCTTGGTAAAGCGGTATGGGACGAGATTAGGTACATTCGTGTGAAGACTTGGCCCCAACTCTTGCCTTGGATATAAACTTGGTAAGAGCGTGGGAAGTGCTTGGCCGGGAGATCGGCAAGCATCAACACGCTCTTTTGACATTTGAAGACTTCAAAGGACACTTGCAGCATGAGGGAAATGGGGCCTATCTTGTGGACACGTTGACACTTGAATAGGTCAAAGTTTGCATTAAGTGATGCCAAATGATGTATGCAATGTGGGAAAGTGCAAGTGATTGATTGGATATTGGATTAGTTGCATTAGGAAAAATGAGATTTGGTTCCAAGTGCAAAGGAGACCATGTAAAATTTTTCCCAACATTCTATGCACATAAGGGATTGAAAGAAAATATGGTGATGATGATGTGCTTTGGAATTCTTATGATGTAAGGGAGAATGACCTAGTGCAGTTGGAAGACAATTGGAAGCCATTTGGAGTCACTTTGACAATTTCTATAGAAATTCAAAACCCTCATTCAGTCTATGCACAATTGGATTTAGGTTTGGGCATTTACATACTCTCAAAGTACTTCCTTAGATCTTCCTATCAAGCTGTCAACTTGTCAAATTGGGCACCGTTTGACTGTCCAAATTACCAAACTTCAGCGAAAGGCAATCTTTGGCCCAACAAAAAACAACAAGCTTTTTGGGGCATTTGACATCGTGGAATGATTGTACAATCTTAGGGATCTCCAACAAACCAAAGTACACCCAATTCTAATGTCATTTGTATGGTCAAATCTCTAGGGTTGACTTTGACCTAAAAGTCAAAATAGAGAATGGTTTCCATTGACCAAGGTTAAACCCTTTATACCATTGTTTAGTATACTCCTAGAGCATTCTCAAGGGCCAAGAATCTTTCAATTCTGATAAGTTTTGAGGATTTTAGGAGCAAATCTTCATTTTTCCCTATATCTATGTTAACCCTAAAACACAGAATACTAGGGCACATCTAATTTCTACTATTTTTTTCATAGATGGATAGGGCATCTTAAGAGCTTTCTAGCAAGCCTTAGATCACATCATTTTGACATCTCTACTCTATTTTATCGTCCACTTTTGGAAAAACTATATTCCCATGGCCGACAAGCCAGAAGGGAGACCAAGGAAGTTGTCATTCGCCATTGAGGAACTGGATGGTTGGGATATAAATGATCATGGCATTATGAACAATAAGGAAGACACAATGGGTCAAGCCTCAAAGGAAGTTGAAGAGGAGTTGAATGTGGGGAGTGCTCAAAGCCAAATTGGGGGAGACTAGACGGGTTTTTTGGGTTATGTACCGAGACGGAGAGCTCGGGGGTGGACATTTTTTTACTAAGAACTCCCTCTTATTCTTGCAAAAACCTCGGCACTTTCTCCAGATTAGCACTCCTTTCTGACAAGGAAGGCAGTGGCTGCTAGCAAGTGCGTGCATGTACAACAAGCCAAACCTCTTAATAATAAGATGGATCATGCTCACACAAACCACCTAGTGAATCCAAGAGCTTGTTCTTAAATGTGGTGAAGCTCAGCTCGTTCACCATTGGCATGTCGCTACCACATTAAATTGACCTCTTTCGTAAATGAAGTTGAAGGTTAAAATCTTATAGGATCTCTGCCCACCTAGCTTTTCTACCTTTCAACTCATTTTGTCTTGAAAGCCATTTCAAGATTTCATGGTTTGTATAGACCTCAAAAGTAGCACCATATAAATAATGTCGCCACTTTTTAAGAGCATGAACTACTATAAGTAACTCTTGCTCATCATAGGCCGAGTAGTTACGCTGGGCACGGTCAAGCTTTTTGCTTTCAAATGTAACTAGGCATCCCTCTTGCATTAAAACTGCCCCAATGGCTTCCCTGCTAGCATATGTTTCTATGAAAAAATGGCTCATTAGGGTCGACTATTTTTAACACAAGTGCGACTGCAATCACAACCTTAAGCTTTTCAAAGCTCTTTTGTTGGAGTTCTTCCTAATGAATTGATTTACCTTTGGTTTTTAACTAGTCAATCAACATGACTATGATCTTCACGTAGTCCTTTACATACTTTCAGTAAAACCTTGACAAACTAAGAAACATTTGCAATTATTCTAGTTTTTAGGCTCTGGCTATTTAATAATAGATTTGACCTTCTTTGGGCCCATCCGAATTCCCTCAACGGACACAATATGGCCTAGATAGTGAATCTCCTTAGTAAAAAAATTTACCTTTTCTTTTCTTCGCAAATAGTAAATTTAGAAAAATTTTTCTAAGTAATTCAATCACTAGACACAAATATTGTAAGTGTTCTTTTTGTGACTTACTATAAACAAGAATGTCATCTAGGAAAACTACTATAAATTTTTCCTAGTATGGACGTAAAACACTATCCATCAATGCCCATAAAGGTTGCTGGTGTGTTTGTTAGGCTAAATGACATAACCAGGAACTTGTAATGCCCAACGCGAGTCCTAAACGCAGTCTTGGGAATATTCCTCTCCCGTGTATGGACCTGATGGTAACTTGACCTAAGATTTATCTTATTAAAATATTGGGCTCTAGTGTGTTGATCAAATAACTCATCAATTCTAGGCATTGGATATTTATTCTTAATCATTATTTGATAAAGAGCACGGTAGTCTATGCACATCTACATATATCCATTCACCAGAAGAATGGGTGATGCCCAAGGTAAAGAACTAGGTTTAATAAAACCCTTCTTCAAATAGTCGATCAATTGATGCTCCACCTCATATGCTTTAGAGCGGCTAAGCCTATAAGAAAGATTACTTATTGGTTTCGAACCAGGCAATACCTCAATGGCATGATGAACAACCCTCGATGGTGGAACACCATCTGGCAGGTCTTTGAGAACAACATCCCTATATTCTTATATTAACAAGTTTAACGTAATTATTTACTTTGATTTTTAAAATTTCATTTCTGACCTTGGACTGTTCTATTTTTTGATCGCGAGCATATAAAACAGGGTTTACAAACAATGGGTCTCTGCCAAAGTTATTAATGTGTTATGTTTCAACTAACGGAAACAATAACATCATCAAAACAAAGAGTACAAGAATATACCTGATCAACCTAGTCGAGCTCGATGATGCAATACAAATCCATGAAAGAAATCAATAGTGACATCGGCAGTTCTTGCTCACCATGCAATGTAATGATTCTACCCTCATGGATAAACTCAAAGTTGTTGTTCTAGTAACTATGATGCAGGCTAGGATGACCCAAGTCGAATAACCATTCCTTGCCTAGTATCACATCAGCTCTAGTCAAGTGCATCACTTGTGAAAGTCACGTTTGGTCTCATAACCTTGGAATGAGATAGGCACTCCTAAAACCATCGTGTCCCAAACAGTCTCATCAAAACCATTTGCCAATAAGACCATGTACTTATGATTGCTCTCTGATTGCTATGGGTTTCAAGCAATTTTAATTTCTTAACCAATGCATAGTTAAGAAAATTATGTGTGGCACTATCATCAATCATTATGATGGCTCTATGGTCATCGATCAAACCTTGCATTCGGATCAAATCATGTGGCCCAAATGACGTTTGCCACATTGCCTATGTGACTATATGCGTGGGTGATATTAGTGTGACAGATTGCCACCTCCCTAAACTCCGCAGTCCGGAGAGGTAGCACCTACACCATGTGTACTTGCCTACAAGGCTTTGCATCCTTCTTAGCCTCATTGAAATTATATCCAGCACCCAACTTAGGATAAGCTGCCTTACTATGTCAAGGTTCAAAGCAGTGAAAGCATAGATTATCCTTTTTTGCTTTCTCATATTGCTCTTTCTTTTGCATATGTTTGGGGTTCCTTTCTTTGTGAGATTTTGTGTGTCTCTTGGTCCAATGGCCCCCTTGTCCCCCTTTACTCTCTTTCCCTCCATGACCTCCTTTGTCCCCCTTATCCCTTGTCACTTTGAAAAAATTCTTTTCAATTTTGATGTCACACCCTCCCTAGACTGCTATCTAAAAATTGACTATGATATACGAGATATATCATCGTATATTTGAGTGTACTTGATCGCTTCATCGAGCTCTTTAGGTTCTTTGGGTTGCACATAGTTTTTGTGCTCGAGTTCTAAACCATGCATGAATTTGCGTAAAATTTGGAATGCATCGATTTCTTTGAATTTCAAAACTATCTCGCGATAGTTTGAAATTTAATGCGTGAGTATTATGCCCCTCATGAAGCATCTATCCCACTCACGTCATGACCTCTAAAGCTCGTTTTTATAGGTAAAAATTCCTTGCAAAATGTGTTCTCAAACTTGACCCAAGTACGAGGCTATCTAGCACTATCAGCTAGGCTCATCCACCATTTGTATTCCTTGCCCGACAACATCAGGCTAGTCTCAACAGCTCTATATTCCTCAGGTGTACGCCTAAGGTTATGTAGGTTAGACCATTTTTGTAAAAATATATTGACTACGTCCTTGTTGTGTTCTTTTTCCTCCCCCCCAAGGCGCTTTAAGATCTTTTAAGATGTTTGCAATCGCTCCAGACTGCGTGGCAGACACTATGAATTGCCTTCGTGCAGATTGCACGAAATTTTGTCTCACGAGTAGAGTCTGAATGCCCTCTGCTCGGTTGAGGGAACTCAACAAGAAATGGTGGGGCTACTGACTGGCTCTCGGAATGGTGGTGTATATCCCAAAGGACTTTCAAGATATCTTGTTGGTTTTGCTCTAAAGTCCGGGTTCTTTTAAACAACTCTAGGAGGGTTTCATGCGAAACATCCTAGTGCGGGAACCTCATCGGGTGTTCTGCATCTACGACATCCTCCTTCCTTAGTGTCTAAGAGTTCCTCGTCCATGTCTAAATTCATTTGGGCAGTGTTTAGATCTGTGTCGTCTTCGCCCAAATGTGGGTCATTTACAGCCGTGCTATGGATTGATCTATGGGGTCGTCAAAGGACAATGGTAAGGTGGTCTGGGTCGTACCATGAGAACTACCAGTGTCGTGCACGCCAAGTCGGGTTGTCAATGGACGATGAATGTCCTCCGTTTGATGTGCATGTATTTCTTGATGCATACGAGCAAGCTTGGCTTGTGTCAAGTCGGAGAAAGGTGACAAGACCTTGGAAACACCCCCTGAGGTCGGGGTTGGGCTATCACTTGATGCCATGGTGCAAATAATAAATTATGAAAAATGAACGATGCAAAAATGAACACGTGCCGAGTTACGAGATTTCTTTGTGAGTCTACCAACCGAGTGTGATGTTGATGCCAAGGATGAGCTACGTCATCGTGGGATCAAGGACGAGTTACGTCATCATGGGATCGAGGACAAGCTACATCATCGTCCGTGCCCTTTCCTTCAAGTCTTCGGTGGAGTGTGTGCTGCTATGGGTAGTGCCACCCTCGTACAAAGCCACTAAATGTTTGTTGGCTAGATGTGGTGGCTACTGATGGACAGCAACTCAAAGGTAGAGTTCATTAAAGGCTTTAATAAGCCTTACGCTAAGACTTCCAAAGGCTTTAGGCTAGGTGGGGACTGGTCCACGCGCACAGTCGGCATTGGATGCACCAGGCAGCCTTTCGTCGTCAACAGCGAATGCTGCCACGACCTCTACTGTAGTGCGCTGCCCGTCCAATGGCCACCTAGCCTAAGACTTTGGCCCACCGAGCCTCCATACGGAGCCCAATATGAAGCATAGCCCACGAGCTCTCTACTGTAATGCACTTCCCACAGTACTAGAGATGTCGGTGGCCGCGAGAGATAGGCCAAGGCTTTTGT
This sequence comes from Cibotium barometz, assembly GCF_041138505.1. Lineage (NCBI taxonomy): Eukaryota > Viridiplantae > Streptophyta > Polypodiopsida > Cyatheales > Cibotiaceae > Cibotium > Cibotium barometz. Next base: position 5,358,361 of record NC_141084.1, read on the forward strand.
GTGCTTTGACGCCTGGGCGCACGCGTTGCTGGAGTACTGTTGTGGCTTCGTGTGCTTTGGGTATTCTTGCGCACTCTTCACGAAAGGTTTACCATTAGCTTGGCAAAGGAGAGGAAAGCAAACGTGGGTGGCTGTCTGTTGTGTCTCTTGCTCAGAGAGAGAGAGGCGCTTTTGTTGCCGTGCTGTTAGGTGCTTGCCATTCCAGCCAATTTGCATAACATAACACAGGCTTGCTTTGAATTCCAAAGAGAGAAAACCAAAAAACACACTCCTGCTTCTCCTTCCTTCCTCCTGTGTAAACGTTATCCACACACCATGAGATTTTCAACCATTAAACAAAATCTTATCTTGTTCTTGGAGCAAGGTTACACACAGAAAGCCTATTCAAACGTGGCTCTGATACCAATGCTGCATTGCCCACCAAGAAGATACTATAGCCACCGAGAGGAGGGAGGAGAAGAGGGCTCTTGTTCACCACCCAACTATAGAGGAATGCAGATAAGCTCGATATCTCAACACTCCTCCTTGAGCTCAACTCTACACACTGCACTCCAAGTAAGCTCCTAAACATGTGAAGCTTTTGCTAGAACCTTCCCCCTCACAAAGTGATAATGCACCTTAATGTGCTTCGTTCTTCTAGCATGGTATACTGGGTTACTAAGGCCAACTAGCGGCTACCCACGTTATCACAATAAATGGCAACTGCTCTATCCATGGACTCACCCATATAACTAAGTAGCTTTTGAAACCAAGCTACCTCAAAGTTTACCATAGCAGCACCCTTGTACTATGCCTCTGTACTACTCGACAAGGTAACTATTGGATGCTTCTTACTGCTCCAACTCATAGCAACACTCCCGAATGAAAACATAAAACCACTGGTAGATCTCCTATTTGCAACACTACCAGCCCAATCAAAATCTGTGTACCCATGTAGTTGTATCTCTGTACTAGTCTCATTGAAAAGTCCATAATCAACTGTGAACTTTATGTACATGAGAATCCATCTAACTGTATCCAAATGTGGCTTCCTAGGGGCCTGCATAAACTAACTCACAACATACTTGGATAACATGTCCATCTCACCACCTTTATACCTAACAAATAGTGCAGCTCGCCCAAATCCTTCATCTCAAACTTCTGCTTCAAAGCATCATGTATGTCAACATCATTATCACCAGTGTTTTGATAATCAAGTCATCCACATAGATGACTAATAGCATGATCCCTCTATGTGTCTTTTTTGTATAAAGTGAAAAATCTGCATTGGATATTTGAAATACAATGGTAACAAGATACTCTTTGATCTTGTTTGACTATGTTTCGGGTACATGCTTCAATCCATACAAGGCATTGCATAACCTACACACAAAATTTGGGTGTGTATCACTCTCATAACCTGGTGGTTGCATCATGTATACTTCTTGAAAATCGCTATGCAAGAAGGCATTCTTTACATCCATCTTATGTAAAGACCAACCCTTTGCTGCACCCATAATAATGACAGCTTTCATGATTGCCATTCTTGCAACCGGGCTGTTTGCCTCTTCATAAGTATGTGCACAGTCCTTGGTAACCAACCTTGCCTTATACCTACTCAATGAACCATCATCGGTATGCTTGACCTTATACGCCCACTTACATCCAATTGCCTTCTTTTCCTTAGGCAAAGACACTATTTCCCATGTTGCATTTACATCCAATGCTGCTATCTCCTCATTCATGGCATATTCCCATTTATTATTTTCAAGTGCCTGATTAAAACAAGTGGTCTCCAACTCCTGTATTGTTTTAACCATGTAAGCATAATGATGAGCTGTATATCCATGTTGCATTTGCATTCAATGCTGTCATCTCCTCATTCATGGCATATTCTCATTTCTTATTTCCAAGTGCCTGATTAAAACAAGTGGTCTCCAACTCCTATATTGCTTTAACCATGTAAGTATAACGATCATATGTATGGTTTACATCACACAGAAAACCATAAATAAAACTCATGTATCATCATTGCCATAAATGGCTATGATAAGACACACATTCAAAGAATGTCCATAGAGCTTTTGTTGGTTAATCTCCAAGATGTTGAACGTGTGAGCTACTAGGTTAAACATGCTAGCCATCATGCCTTCCATTGTCTCCAAGAAGGAGTTATTAGCCCTTGCCCGCAACCACTAAGGCCAAGTACTCCATGTACACCACAAATAAGAGACCACCAATTATCACATAGGACTTGCACAAAGATGTTGAACTGTTCTGAGACTTTGAACCACCAAGAATGATCACCAAGGATTGTGGTCTCACATAGGTACCATAAATTTTTCTCACACTAGATCCATGTAATTCACACTCACATGTGCTCACATAGAAAAATTACAAAGGCATGATCTCAAATATCTTGGTCCAAAAATAACTCCATATCACACATGGAATATGTAATGTCACCACAAAGCTTACAAAAATAAAATTCCTCCAAGGATAAAGAAAACATCAAATAGATGTGCTCCCAAGAAGAGACATCTTGGACCTCATAACCATCCCACAAAGACTGTATGCCACACGTCATAAAAACAAACTCTTCAAACCTACAAATGTCTTTGTTTACAAGGTTAACCCTTACAACCACAAAGTTTTAAAAATTCACGGTCACCAAACTGCTCACACTTGATGCTTTTCACCTAGGTCTTTGACTTCCCATTCTCTGTTTAGGCCACTCTAGATGCTCCCTTTGACTTCCCATTCTGCTTAGTCTTTATCTGTTTAGTCTCCAGCTCTACCAGAGTAGGGCCGCTGATCGATTGGTGCTACTGACTACAACTATTGTCTCTACTGACTACAACTATTGTCTCGAACTCGGTTCCTTCCTTCCTGGACACGCTATGCAATTATTACTCTGCTGATATTACTCTTGCTCAGTCAACTTATACTTAGTGGTGATGGAGTGGTTTACCACTTTCCTAGCCCTCAAAAATACATGTATTCTTCAAAAAACGGGCAGATACATTGATGAGAGAGAGAGAATCCGAAGTTACATTGGGGGGCCACGTGTTTGTCATGCAATCAGACACGGTGCATGAATTACAATCTGCTCCTTTCCCTAAATCTCGCAAGAAGTTACTGCGAGCAGATTTAGGGCAGGTCTCCTACAATCAAACACGGTGCATGAATTACAGTCTCGCAAGAAGTTACTCCTTTCCCTTCCCCCCGCAATCCCTCAGGGAGACAAGCAATTAGGAGACAATAGGAAGGAAGCAGAAGAGATCCCGCTCAGCGAAGGCCTCAGGTATCACCTTCCTTCACTGCGAGCATCTGCAGAATACTATCAGGCTGGCGTCGGCGCCCGTTATCAAAGGGGTGGCACCCGCTAGCTGTGAAGCCAACCAGCTTGCCGGACGCAGGTGAACAAGGCAAGGCTGAAAAATACATGTATTCTACCAACTAGTCCCACGTTATCTTCAATGCCATCATGCACATAATTACCTTAGCCTTTGTACACATGTGTTGATTATTAACTACCATCCCCTTGATCACAAATATTTCCTATATAATTATTACTTGAAGGCTCCTTTATTACTACTCTCACACGGTGGGATTATACACACAGATAGGGGATCCTCAATATCCTCATTAACCCACATTAAAAATACACATTTACGCTGATGTTTTTCATTTTATTTTACTTTTATATTAGTGCCGAAACAGACAGACCCGATGCCTCATGGCACGCGGGAGGAGGGTGCGGGTGTTGAACCCAAGCTCTTGTGGTGGTGTAGGGCAAGGGCCGTTACCGTTACGCTATCTCCCCCACCTCTACATTTACGTTGATGTTACATACCAAAAACACGTAAGAGAGTCAAGACTCTTGCATATATATATATATATATATATATATATATATATATATATATATATATATATATATATATATATATATATATATATATATATAAGAGTCTTAGTTGCACTTATAGTTTTCTAGTGGGATCCTCAATATCCTCCTCATTAACCTACATTAAAAATACACATTTATGTTGATGTTAAATAGCAAGAATATATAAGAGAGTCAAGACCCTTCCATATATATAAAAGAGCCTTAGTTGCATATAAAAAATGAGTAAAAGCATAAAAATTCCTACACTTTTGCTGATCTTGTCCTTTATTAGCCAATTAAGACCATCAGTTGCTATGGCATAGAGGAGGGGAGCAAGAGGGCATCCTTGTCTGATACTCTTTTCAAGAGGGAAGGGGTCTGATAGATCTCCGTTGAAGATAATTTTGGCTCTGGCATTTCCACATAGGAAGAACTAGTTGGAATCAAACTACCCAACGTAGAACAAATGTGCACTCAGATGTTTGCTGACGACACTAACAGTCTTATAGCAAACGAAGAAGAGAACATCAAGGTTCTCTGGAATTTCCTACAAACTTACTGTGATGCCTCAGGATCCAAAATCAATCACAGCAAAATAGGAATCAAAACCCTCATAGAACCCCCTCCCTCTTGGCTCATCGACTCTGGCTGCCACAACATTCAGGATGGAGAGATCTTCACCTTACTCGGTATCCCCATGGGCTTCAAGGTGACACTGAGACAAAGATGGCAATGGGTAATGGTGGAGAAAATAGAAAGCAAGCTACTGAGATGGAAAAGGAAGCAGCTATCATTAGCAGGGAGAATTATGGTACTTAATCACTTCATCATCCCTTCTACAATATATTTCCTCAGCTGCTGGAGACCTCCGGCGGATGCTGACCTCAATGAGCTAACCAAGCTCTGCCGAAACTACCTATGGGGAGGAGACCCATGGAACAGGAGCAGACCTAAAGTAAAATGGGACACCTGCACATTGGCCAAAACCAAGGGAGGGCTGGGGATCAAAGACATTCGTCTGTATGCTGACAGAATGGCAGCTAAATGGATCATCAGAGCTATGGAGAATCCCACTGAAGACTGGGCATAGCTACTGGTCAAGGACACCCCAAGGTTTACAATCACTAGCCATAATAAATGGCTCAATCTTCCCATCACCACCTTAGTAGCCTCCAAGCACCCCATAACCCCTAAAGGGAGCCAACTAGTTACCTCCATCTGGAAGGCCTGGTTCAAAATTAAAAGTGCTCTGTACATCAGTCCCAAGGACAACAAAACAGAAGGTATATTAGCCTCCGCCGACTCTTGCTGGTGGTCTATTCTCCCTCATTCCCTCCTTGAGCTAGAAGAAGAGAAAATAGCCCTCAAGTTGCACAAAAAAGGTCTAGCAACCTGGGCAGACATATTCAACCCTCACCAACGCTCCTGGCTCACAAGAGCAGAGCTGGTAGCCAAATTCGATCTTGCAGAACCCCTGAGCTAGATCTAATCCAAAGCAGAGCAAACCAATGGAACCCTCAGGAAATCTAGAAAATCAGCAGACCCCCCACCTTCAACATCCTAGCTTTCCACTGGCCAAAGGACAAACCCCTTCTCCCCATCCCTAATCTGGAAAAATCCCCCCAATCCATGTCACTCTTAACCACCACAGATGGAATATCACCTGGGACAGGAAACAATGGTACAATAGCCTCAAGGGGCTATGGAGCTCACACATTGAACCAAAGAAATCTTGCCTAGCCTGGCTAGTAGCCTACAGAGCATTGTGGACACAAAGCAAGGCTGCAAAGCTTAACATCGCCTCAGATCAATGTGCCAGATGTGGATTACCTGAGGACGATCTACACATATTTTTCCACTGCAAGCACATCTCAAATTCTTTCAAAGAGCTACATGCAGCTATCCTGAGATGGGGTATAGATGTAAATTGGAAGAACACAATGCTAGGAGAAAACATAGGATTCTCAACAACTCTATGGAATGTTATAAGATGTGAGTATCTCTGGCATGCCTGGCTTCAGAGGATTGCAGCCACTTTTGACAACCCCGAAATCAAGGGCCCGCCTCTCTCGGTATGTCTAATTACATCATGCATCAGATATTGGAGCAAACAAATACAAATCCTATTCAGTCAGGAAAAGAGGTTACTGATTAAGTTCCAAAAGAGAGCCTCAAATTACACCAGGGACAAACTGGAAAAAACCAGAGATAAAATTATCTTAATCCTTTCTAAGGACAGAGCACTAATTGAAGCAATCTGCAGACTTCAGTAAGCAAATCCATCTCAATGCCCTACAGGTTTAGAAGAGGATCAACATGCATACAGTTACCAGAGCCAATCCAGAGAAGCAAAAAAAGCAGCTAGGGCAAAGTGACCTGGCGTGCTCCACAGTCCCATAGTTGCTCCTATCGGCAGATCTCCAATGACTCGTGGGAGTTTCCTGCAAGAAAGACAGAACAATTCAGTTCTGACCAAGAAAATCATGGCCCGCAAATTTACCTTCGACTTCAAGCCTCTCCATAATCGAGATCAAAAACACCATAACATGAAGTTGCAGCTACCCGCGAAGTCTTCTCTACCTTCTGCAAGAACGGTGGGAAAGCGTCAGAACAGAGAAACTTTGATCAAGGTCAACCAATACCGTAGCGGAGAAGAGGCTCCACCATCACCAGCTGAGAGGGGGTGCATACAAGAAGAAGGTTCATCAAAGTTAGACGGCGCTGACGAGTAGGACAGCGGGACTTCTTCCGGCAAGGGAGTTAAGAACGGGGGGAAAGCAACAGACCAGAGAAACTCTGTTCAAGGTCAACCATTACCTTACCGAAGAAGAGGCTGCACCTTCACCATCTGAGTGGGGTTGCATACAAGAAGAAGGTTCATCAATACTAGACGGAGCTGACGAGTAGGATAGCGGCACTTCTTCCGGCAAAGGAGTTAAGAATAACCAAATAGATACAAGCTATTGCATGCCATCAAGGAAGAATTACCTGAAGGTAAAAGCAGACCTGAAACGAGCCCGCAAGGAGGAAACACAAAAGAGAATGCCAAACAAGAAAGATGAAGGACTCCAGCCACGGGGAGAGGCCTCCTTCACCCTATCAAGGGCTTCTTTCGAACCTTCTCCACCTGCAAAACTAGTTAGAGGAGATAGAAAAGCAGATAACAGTGATCATCCTCAAGAGGGAATGGATTACTTCCAAATCGTGTAGTCAGTTTGGTGAAAAATAGGTGAAACACTCAAGCCTCCTCATGGGATGGTTACCACACCCTTGGTGGATGAGGACACCCCCCAATCAACATCCCAAGCCTCGTCTTCCACTTGCATGCCATCACCTCAGGTAAACCCTACCCTATAAACTATTAGGGAGATCCAAGACCTCCTTGACGAAGAGGACGATGACCACCACTTAAACATCAATCTCAACAACCCTTCATGGAGGCCACCACCAAGAAGGATTGGGTACCCAAGAGAACATTGTCTAGCCAAGGAAAGTACAATGCCCAAGCAAACCTAGTAGTAACCACTATTTGGCTAGAAGCCTACCCAATGAGCGAAGATCTACCAATTGGGAGCCCTAAGAAATAGAGTTTTTATCTACTCCCCCAAGTCCCATTGGATCCCCACCGTGTTAAGACGTTAGCCAAGGAAAGTACCATGCTCAAGAATACCTGGCAACAAAGCCTACCCGCATGAGAGAAGATCTACCAATTGTTGGGAGCCCTAAGCAATAGAGTTTTTATCTACACCCCAAGCCCCGTTGATCACCATTAAGACGTTAGAATCTCAAGGCCTTTGTGACTTCCATTTGGGTCCCAAATACCTCACAATCTCTACACCCAAATCTCTAAAGTCAAAGAGAGTAAGGTGGAGCCCTTGAACCCTAGTTTGAGTTGCCCCATCAAAGTCCACATTCTGGTTGTACAAAAAAACTCCTAGAATCATAAGGTTTTTATGAAGGGAACCCCTACATTGGTTGAAGGGAAAAAATAAGGAGGAGGAAAAAATGCCAAAACACCTCAAAAAGCCAACAAAACACTTGCAAAAGCCAATAATAAACTCACACAAGAGGGGGAGCAAGCAGAAAGCAAGACGTGCACATAAGAAGAAGGTCAAGCACACAAACGAGATGGTGGCAGCTAAGCACAAGAGAAGGCCATAAAGCACCAACACAAAAGACAAGGACAACACCAAGATAGTTGGGAGGGAACAACTAGTAAATCTAAAAGATGAAAAAGTTAAGAGAAATAGAAAAGGGCGGGCAAGAAAACCAACAAGGAAGAAACAAAGCTAGGAAGAAGGAGATCATAAGTAAATAAAGTGGTAAAACAACTAGTATCATGCACTACAAAAAGAAAGAACCGGCAAAGCCAAGTTAGGAGTGCGTTTTTTGAGGGAGCTTGGTGGAGGGAGCTTTTACAGGCAACTCTTATCTCTTAAAAATGTGGACATTCTCTCTCCAGTCCCTCCACCACTACCTCCAACCTAGCCCACCACTATCTCCTACAATCTCCACCACCACCTCTCAGCCCACCAGCCCACTTTCTCCCCTCTAGCCCAACTCAGCTCCTCCCTTCTCTCTCTCTCTCTCTCTCTCTCTCTCTCTCTCTCTATCTCCCGATCTCCCACCCTCTTCCCTCTCTGTCCCTCTCCCACCCTCTTCTCCTTCTCACTCTTTCTCCCTTATCCACCCTCCCTCTCACTCTCTGTCCTTCCCTCTATCTCTCTCCCAACCTCTTGCCTTTCTTTCTTCCTCTCTCTCCACCCCCCCCCCCTCTCTCTCTCTCTCTCTCTCTCTCTCTCTCTCTCTCTCTCTCTCTCTCCTTATCCCTCCCTATGCATAATCTCTCCTTTCCTCTTATCTCTATCTCTCCCTCTCCATATGCATAATCTCTCCTTATATTTCTCTCCCTCCCTATGCATAATCTCTCATCTCCTCTTCCCTATGTCTCTCCCTCTCCCTATGCATATTCTCTCCTTCCATTTCTCTCTCTCTCTCTCTCTCTCTCTCTCTCTCTCTCTCTCTCTCTCTCTCTCTCTATGCATAATCTCTCATCTCCTCTTCCCTATGTCTCTCCCTCTCCCTATGCATATTCTCTCCTTCCATTTCTCTCTCTCTCTCTCTCTCTCTCTCTCTCTCTCTCTCTCTCTCTCTCTCTCTCTCTATGCATAATCTCTCCTCTCCTCTTCCCTCTGTCTCTCCCTCTCCCTATGCATATTCTCTCCTTCTCTCCCTCTCCCTCCCTATGCATAATATCTCCTCTCCTCTTCCCTTTGTCTCTCCCTCTCCCTATGCATAATCTCTCCTTACCTCTCCCTCTCCCTCTCTATGCATAATCTCTCCTTACCTCTCCCTCTCCCTCTCTATGCATAATCTCTCCTTACCTCTCCCTCTCTATGCATAATCTCTCCTTCTTCCCTCTCTATGCATAATCTCTCTCCCTTTCCCTCTCCCTCTCTCTCTCTATGCATAATCTCTCCTCTCTCTCCCTCTCCCTCTCCCTCTCTATGCATAATTTCTCCTCTCTCCCTCTCCCACCATACATCTTCCCCCTCTCACTCTTTCTCCCTCTATCTCTCTCCCACCCTCCCTCTCAATCTCTCTCCTTCCCTCTATCGCTCTCTCTCCAAACCTCATCCCTTTCTCTCTCTCTCTCTCTCTCTCTCTCTCTCTCTCTCTCTCTCTCTCTCTCTCTCTCTCTCTACACCTATGCACTTTTACTGGCTACTCTATTCTTCAACTCCTCTCAAAAGGGACTCCTCCTCATCAGTAATGTACCCATAACTCCACCAAGTGCTGATAACGCTTCCAATCTTCATATTCCAGACATAGATCTCCGAAATCGATAGAATCATTTGCTAACATCCTGCTCTAAAGATTACAGGCCTATATCATGATTGTTAGATGTTCTTTCGCATCTCCACCTAACTTCGTGCACAAATCTTTTTTAAACCCTATCAAGGGTATCCTTGAGAGTATAGTTGGGGCCATTAGAAGAAGGCATAATGAGATCGACAAAGATTAGTGGTGGATGATGGTGAGGGTTGTTAAGGTAGTGAATGATGGTGAGGGACAGTGAAGTGAAGAAGGATAAATAGGGAGGGAGAGAAACACAATAAAAGGGAGAGTGAAGTGAAGAATTATAAATAGGGAGGGAGAGAAACACTATAAAAGGGAGAGTGAAGTGAAGAATTATAAATAGGGAGGGAGAGAAACACTATAAAAGGGAGAGGGAGGCAATGAGATTTGGAAGTGAGGATTAGAATAAGAGCTAGGGGTCACATTTATAGATACATCATGCGAGGTTCCAGGAGGGGGGTGTGTTTTCATTGGCACGCTTAACTCTCCACCCCACTGGGTGCAGCAGGGTTAGCATAATAATACAGGGAAACTTTAAAAAACCCTTTTCATGTTATTGTCCCCACCACGAGAGGGTTTTGAATTTGATCTATGAAGAATGTATCAGACACCTCATATCCGTCTCCTCATTGGCCTTTTTTAAAGATCTATAACCCTCTCTTCATTGGCTTACCCTAACAAAATCTGTTGTACCCAGCAACATCTTCTAACTACAAAAAACTTGTAACCCTGATAATGCCAACTGGGATACCTCTTTTACATGGGTCCAGATGCCCTACTCTCCCGATAGCTACCCAGCAGCATCTTCTCAGTCCCTATAAAAAACTTGTAACCCTGATAATACCAGGTGGGGCACCTTTACTACAGGGATCCAGATGCCTTGCTCTCCCCATAGTTACCCAACAGCATCTTCTGAGTCCCTACAAAAAACGTGTAACCCATATAATACCAGGTGGGACACCTCTACAAAACAGGGGTCTAGATGCCTTGCTCTCCCCATAGTTACCCAACAGCCTCTTCTGAGTCCCTACAAAAAACTTGTAACCCTAATAATACCAAGCTTAACACCTTTACTACAAGGGGTCCAGATGCCCCGCTCTCCCCACAGCACCTCAGCAGGATACGACCCTTAGTTAACTTACTAATTTGGATAGCATTTAAAGTTCTCAAAGAAACTGCGATTGAGAAAGCATGATTGGTTGCCTTCAATATATCTAAGAATTGCGGTTAAGGTTAAAAAGCAAAAGAATCCATGTAGTGTCATTATTGAGACGGCATGCAATTGAGAAGGCATGATTGGTTGCCTTCAATATATCTAAGAGCTGTAGTTGAGGTTAAAAAGCATAAGAATCCATGGTGTCATTATTGATGCTAGAATCTTCATAGTATTTTGTGTGTTTTGACAAGCCTGAAGTTTTCTCTTTGATACTTGAGATACTTGATCCCTCACATGCATTTTTAGCCCCCAATAACTGGAGGAGCTACTAGCAACTGAAAATCTTGCCTCTACCCTAGCTAAACTAAATATTTATCTAAGAATTGCATTTGAGGTTAAAAAGCAGAAGAATCCATGTAATGTCATTATTGATACTAGCATCTTCATAGTATTTTGTATGTTTTGACAAGCCTGAAGTTTGCTCTTTGATACTTGAGATACTTGATCCCTCCCATGCATTTTTTACCCCCCCAATAACAGGAGGAGCTAGTAGAAAAATTGAAAGTCTTGCCTCTACCCTAGCTAAACTAAAGCTTTATCTGAGAATTGTGGCGGTTGAGGTTAAAAAGCAGAAGAATCCATGTAGTGTCATTATTGATGCTAGCATCTTCAAGGTATTTTGTGTGTTTTGACAAGCCTGAAGTTTGTTCTTTGATACTTGAGATACTTGATTCCTCACATGCATTTTTACCCCCCAATAAACTGGAGGAGCTATTAGCAAAATCTTGCCTCTACCCTAGCTAACTAAACTAAAGCTTTAACTAAGAATTGCGGTTGAGGTAATAATGTCATTATTGATGCTAGAATCTTCATAATAATCTGTGTGTTTTGACAAGCCTGAAGTTTGCTCTTTGATACTTGAGATATTTGATCCCTCACATGCATTTTTACCCCCCCCCATAATTGGAGGAGCTACTAGGTGAAAATCTTGCCTCTACCCTAGGTAAACTAAAGCTTTAACTAAGAATTGCAGTTGAGGTTGACTAAGAATTGCGGTTGAGGTTAAAAATCAGAAGACTCCATGTAGTGTCATTATTGATGCTAGAGTTTTCTCTTTGATACTTGAGATACTTTTGATCCCACATGCATTTTTACCCCCCCCAATAACTAGAGGAGCTACTAGCAAACTGAAAATCTTGCCTCTACCCTAGCTAAACTAAAGCTTTAACTAAGAATTAACGGTTGAGGTTAAAAAGTAAAAGAATCCATGTAGTGTCATTATTGATGCTAGCATCTTCATAGTATTTTTTGTGTTTTGGCAAGCCTGAAGTTTGCTCTTTGGATACTTGAGATACTTGATCCCTCACATGCATTTTTACCCCCCAATAAACTGCAAGAGTTACTAGCTCCCTTTGCCCTTTATCCTTTATTTTACAATCAGGTCTTTAACCATCTACGAGACCCCCTCCCAAGTTAAAAAATGTATCATGGTAGTTCTATTATATAAAGGGAACTCTAATTATACCAAACACCCTGCTTTTTTAAAAAGAGAGATTATGCTAGAGTTTGAACCTTGGACCTGCATACCAGAAAGCCAATGGGTTACCACAGTAAGGCTAAAGCCTTGTTGGCCTTTGTTTAGGCAATGCAAAATATTCAAATTCGCAACCAGCCAAGACTTAGAGCTGCTAAAGAATACTTGAGTATAAACATCCTTCCTTATGGAGAAATCTTCACAATAGCCAATGCATGCAAAGAAGCACATGAGATGACATAAAACCAGGATCTGTAGAGAAAAACACTCTAGAAGCACACAAAAAAGCCACAAAGAAGAGGGGAAGAAACAATGCACCTAAGACTGAAAGCATTTTTTGTTTATAGATAACTCTAAATTTTGACTTTCATTATCTAGTATACAAAGCCCGGTACAAAGCCCGGCTCAAATTGCAAGTGTAATGCTTTGATATAACAAGGGCTTCCAAATTAAGCCTTAGTTGAATCTAATAGTCCTAGTTATGTAGAGCCCCTTACACAAATACCCTGCCCATCTTTGCTGTCAGAAATGACGACGGTGGGAAAAAGATGAAGATGGGAAGAACTTAGCTATACTTGGATGGGAAAGATTTAAAATAACGGAGGCATTCATTTGATAAGCGGAAACACAATAACCTTATTATGTCACTATGTGAGGGTGGCACTGCATGTGAGGTGTTGGATTAGTTTAATCTAGCCTCCAAAAACTTGGTAAGGCCATGGTAATCCACCCATGCAAAGTTGTGGAGAGGCTCATCAAGGGACCCGAAGAGGCCACATCAGCAATGTTGGGTGCGATCTTGAAGGCAAGGCTATCCCCTTGGACCTGGGCGGGCATTGAGAAGGAAAAAGAGAAGGATGAAGAGAAAGAGAGAGATGGTGAGATTAGGATGGGTTGGAATAGAGGAGGCGGCTATTGTGAGACGCCCACTATAGGCTTCGAGATCCCCCAGAATAGCCTTCGACATGTATCTAGAGAGGGCAGAAACCTATCAAAATGAGAAAATTTCTACCTGACCAGTACGTAGCAGGATGCATTAGGCACACAATGGTTTGATGTCTCACACATGACGGACTTTCTTCATCGTCAAGGTCTTATAATTTACTGGAGTAAAAGAAAGAGGGAAAATGCACACGCGTTGATGAGGTGAAGGTTGTGCCAAGGAGGAGGAAGAGGAGAAGACACGGTCGCCCTTAGGAGGAGTAAAAGAAAGAGGGAAACTGCACAGGCATTGACGAGGTGAAGGCATTGACGAGGTGAAGGTTGTGCTGAGGAGGAGGAAGAGGAGAAGCCATGGTCCCCTCTCTAAGGGTGACATCGCCCTTATTGAGGGATGAATATAGAGGTTGCAGTTAGTAGGTGCTTATCGCTGTCTCATCTTATCACACGCTTATTCTAAAGCCTCATCATTTCTCGGATTTTTTCGACCGAATTTTTTGAATACTCCTCTAATTAGTGGAGCTGTATTACAAATGATTTCCCATGGCTTAATAGGTGCAGCCCATTACACCGGCATTATTAATGCAATAAAGCGACACGGAATTTTTCCTTTTCGAACCCCTTCTCTCTCTATATTGGAATAATCACTCCCTCATAGCTTTTGGAGGAACCAACCTTTGTACCCTCCCCTCACTAAGGGCGATATCACCCCTTGGTTAGGGGGGTCGTCGCCCTTAGTGAGGAGACCCTCTCACTAAGGGCGACGACCCCCCTTGGTGAGGGGGGTCGTCGTCCTTAGTGAGGGGACCCTCTCACTAAAGGGGGCGACCACGCCTCTCTCTCTCTCTCTCTCTCTCTCTCTCTCTCTCTCTCGTGTAGTCCCTCCACCACCTCACTTCCTCCTCTCTCTCTCTCTCTCTCTCTCTCTCTCTCTCTCTCTCGTAGCTTCCCTCTTCCACCCTCCTCTCTTTCTCTGGCACCTCCCCTCTTCCCCCTTTCTTTCGTGCCTCCCCTCTTCCCCCCTCCTTCTCTCTTTCTTTCATGCCTCCCCTCTTCCCTCCTCTCTCTCTCTCTCTCTCTCTCTCTCTTTCAAATGATTCCCTCCTCCCCTACTCTCCCCCTTCCTCCCCTCCCCTCTTTCTCTCTTATTTTTTCCTTGCTTTTTTTTTTCTTTTTCTTCTCGGCTCTTTTCTATTTCTTGACTATTTTTCTCTATTTTTAGCCAAAACCCTAAATTTTCCCTCTATTTTTATCTCTTTTTTCCCTTACAAAATGATAATGTATATGTGTAGTGCATGCACTTACAAAATGTATGCTTTGTAGGAGTGTCTCGACGTATGCCCTTGGAGTTCCGAGCATGCACTTACAAAATGTATATGTGTAGTGCATGCACTTACAAAATGTATGCTTTGTAGGAGTGTCTCGACGTATGCCCTTGGAGTTCCGAGCATGTTGCAACATCAAAGTGCTAGTTCCTCTACTATTATAGAAGCCTCGGCGCGGCGCTAAAAAGTGTACTAATCAATTGTGAACACATGTGCAAGAATTGTAAATGTATGTCTTTTATATCGTGTAATGACAATTAATGTGTAACTCTTCTTAACATGGTGTAGCGGGATAGATTCTCCAAAGGTGAGGACATTTGTTGGGGATCCTTTAAAGATAGGTCGTGCAATTTAGAACTAGGAGTATCCAGAGAAGCTAGTACGTCTTTTTGATATGTTGTAGATCGTGAAAGACGAAAACCGGACCTTTAATATTCAAGGTGTCAATACAAGCACAACCTGTGATTGTATTGTAGTGAGGTTATCCATAGGAGGTTCCATTTATGGCTACCCCGATGACATTGTCATGGAATTTCTATACATATGAGTGATCAAGATGATTTCTTCACAATACAGACCTTAAGTATTATTGTGTATATGTTGGGGTGTAAATTTTCACATTTTATGTCTATGCCATGTAGATGGAGACGAACCTTTATTGCTTCAGATTTGTGAGACCATCCTAGAGCAATTCCCAAGTCTCATTTGCATCCAATGCAACCATTTCTTCATCCATGGCTTTCTCCCAATCTAAATTCCCAACAGCTTCTTCAAAACATGTGGGTTCAACATCTTGCACAACTTTAGTCATATATGCATAATGATGAGAGTGACATAACCATCATATGTCAACCTGTCTCAACAGGTTTTTTGAATCTCCCTGACCTCGTTGTCCATGATCACTACCTAGCATTTTGCAGCTTCTATTGCCTTTCTTACACCAGGTGTTCTAATAGTTGGAATCCCAAGCTCATCATTAAGGCTCTGCTCCGAGCCACTAGACTCTCCATTAACATAAGAATGCCGCCCCCTGCAGAAATGTCGAGCATACCAAGAGTCTCACCAACCTTCTCTTTGCCTTTCCCTGATATACCAACTGCATTTTTAGGACTGGTATTTTGACGCAGCCTACCACTCCATGGTCTATCAATAGACCCAACATAAGAGGACTCTCTAGGTCCACTCAATGACTGTGATTGTTGCTGATTTGCATTATGTGCACTCACATTTCTAGTTACATTAACCCCAATAACATCTTTTTATGTAGCATACTATCTATTCATTTCATCAAACACATCTCTACTTACCCTTAACTCATGTGTAGTAGGGTTATAGCATCTATATCCCCCTTTTGCTCAAGAGAATATCCAATAGACACACATTTTTCTGCCTTTAGATCCAACTTCGTACGCCATTCATCTTGCACATGCACATAGGTAATACATCCAAAAACTTTCAAGTAAGACGAATTAGGTTTCTTGCCACTCTGGCGTCACATCATGTATGGCTGCTAGCAATAGCAGTAGGAGTCTTGTTCATGATATAAACTGATGTAAAAACAGCTTCAACCCAATAGCTATGCGGCATATTCTTTTATGTCATCAATGCTTGTGCTATCTTTGCAATGTGCCTATTTTTTCGCTCAGCAACTCCATTTTACTGCGGAGTGTATCTACATGGAAATTGTCTCTAAATGCCATTCTTCTGCAAGAAATCAGAGAACTCATTGGAGAAGTATTCTCCCCCTCCATCTGACCTTAGGCACTTCACATGCTTTCCTGTCTACTTTTCAGCCACATCACTATGAAAATGAGTGAAAACTTCACTCCTCCTTCATGAAATACACCCACACTTTTCTCGTGTGGTTCCTCAATGAATGTTACATAGTACTTGGGGTGCAACCACCCATAGACATAGTTTTTGCTCTGAATGCACCTCATCTAGTACATTCCTGCTCAAATTTCTATCATGTGGAAACACATGCTTTGTCTGCTTTTCAAATTGACATGCTTCATATACTTTCTGCACACCATCAACTTTAAACTTAGGCAGCCTTGTCCCGATTTCTTTAGTCTGCATAGACTTCATTCTTTGTACATTTACATGCCCAATTCTCTTATTCCAAATGTTTAAATCTGCAACAACTTCTGAACCTTGCAAACATTGCAGCTTTCACTTCAAGCGTATTTACATCTAGTGTAAACATTCTGCCCACTCTATTGCATTTTACAACCAACCTGCACTTATTGTTAAAGTCTTTGACATAACAACCATCAGGGTTAAAGCGGACCTACAAACCCTCCTCAATCATCTGAACAACAGAAACAAGATTCTTTGTAATATTTTGAGCGTGAAGTACATCTACAAAGATACTTCACTTTACCATTATGATAGACAATGGCACCTTTTCAACATGGGCAATTGGATGAGTAGTATCATCCCTTGTTTCAACAAAACCTAGCTTTTCAAGATTTTTTATATCCTTGAACCACTTGCCCCATGATTGGTCATGTGGTTTGAAGCACCTGAATCCACATACCATACATCATCATTGCATGTGGATACATCATTTTTTGACACAACATTAAGCACATGTCGCATAACAAATAAACTTTCATTGTCCTCATTACTTCGGCTAGACGATGCATAATTACTTCGGCTAGAGGATGCATAATTATTTTGTTGCACTTTTCCACTTCTCATGTCATTTTGCTTTTTATAACAATCTGCCTGTATATGCACAAATTTGCCACAATAAAAACAACCTCGTGTATCATTTTGATGCCTTTTCCAATTTCCATGACCCCTTTGACTCCCCCTGCCTCTAAACTAGCTTCTTCCATATGTGTGTTGTTTTTGTTGTGATTCATGGGACTGTTGTTGTTTTTGCTGACCATATTTTTGATTATTTGTTCGGCCACCACCTTGGCCACGACCTCGGTCTTTACCTCGTCATCTACTTGCACTTGTGTAGAAGGCTTGTTGCTCCGAATTACCTTTGTTTTGTAGTCTTCACCCAAACTCTTTTCTTCAATGATCAGCATTGACACCAAATCTGTAAAGTTGGGAATGTTCTCCCGAGTCTGAATAGATGTCTTGTATGCCTTGTATTGTGGACCGAGACCACGTAGACATACTTCCACCTTATTATCATCATCACTGAGAAATACCAATAGATGCAAGAGATCCATTCACAAACATGTTTTTCTTCTCCATAGTATGGAGCTCATTCTTCAACTGAATCTTTCGTGCCTTGGTGTTAGTTTCATATAACTTCACCAAGGTGTCCCATGCCTCCTTGGGTGACTTGGCATCCTATATGTGCCCAATCATGGTATCCTGTATGCTAATAGAAAGCCAATACATGACTTTTCTTACTCCGTGATTCCAATCCTTGTATTCTTTTACATTTGCAGCAGTTGGATTAATCTCTGGTATCTCTGGTGCCTCCTCATGTTCACCTTCAATGTAGTCCCAATAGCCTTTTCCCATCAGAAAAATTGTCAATCTAAACGTCCAAGCATGGAACTTGTTCTTATCAAACTTCTCTACAAAAATCTAGTTAATTCCATCATTCGACATCTTGTTTGCAACACAAACTCACCAAAAATAACACTCTTGTTTTTGTGCTGCACAAATTGTTGTATTCTCTGTAGAGCAGCGGTACTATACTACACCCAAACTGTCACAACCAATGACCTCAATTTGCATACGTATACCCAATAGCACCTGTAAGACCTCTTTGCAGTACACACAGTGTTCGCACAACCAATCTCCCTTCCTGCAGTACCAAAAATAGAGTTCTGTAGATAATTGAAACTTACCAGTGCACGTGAATGCCCTTGAGCTCTGCCCCCACGAAGAAAGCTCCTCAATCAGAGCTCGTTTGTCGGTGCCTCCCGAAGATCTCCTGAGACAAGGATGTAGTAGACAACACAAAGGGGGAAGAGTAGGTGAAGCTCTTACCCTCGTACCGCTTCCAGTGCTTCTCTTGCTTTTGCCGGTCAGCATCTTAGCATGAACCAAGCTTTGATACCATGAAAAGATGTAGGGAGGAAGAGAGCTTGAGCTCTTGCAAGCACACACATACACACTCACACAAACCCTAGAAAAGAGAACACACAAGATGAGGCTGAAAATTGTTCTTCTTCTTCACAACAAAAGGGTTCTATCAAAAGATAAGGGAAATACAACATAAGTACTAAAGTACTATGTACATGCGGTCCATAATGTGAACACACTAAGTGAGTGAGCTGGCAAGATAAGTATGCCATAGCTCAGTGGTGGACTAGTAGCTGGTGTAGTCCACCAACTGTAGAGTCATTGGCGAAGATCTATCATGTCAACATCCTACCAAAGATGCCAGTGATGTAAGTGGCAGAAATGGTCACCTAGGCATATCATGAGTGTCAGCTCATGTTGAGATTGACATCTCAACATTGTATGGGGGTCCACCAATGGGTAGGAATGCACATGAATAGATTTGATGATGAGGTTGGGATGCATGAGGGATTGGGTTTGGTTGTGGCTTGTTAGACATGGTCAAATGGGTCCGAGCATTTCTGAAGCCTCTTTTTAAAGTGTTGTTGGCTAATCTGAAACAGGGCAATGTCGGCGTAGAAACAAGTGAAGGCATTGAAGAGCTTGCGCGCTGCATGGGGGTGAAATTTTAGAATACAGTACAATGCTAATTTGGGTATGCACCTTTGCTTTGACCTCTTGGGCGGCGTCTCCACCTCGCTTGATTAGCATAATTGTGTAAGTAAGTTTATGCCTCGGGAGATGTGGAGTTTTGGTTGGATTGAATAACCTTGTGTGTGAAGATCTCCATTTTGGTGCATGGATCCAAAGGATCCATAGGCCACGATCTATTTAATTGGGACAAGATGGAGTATTCTCTAACGAACATATTCAATCCTTTCATGCTCTGCATGAATGGAAGTCCTAGTAGCCCTTGTGAGTGCATAGACACCGAAATTACAATTCATAGCTAGAGAGAAGGCTAGACTTAGCAAGAAAAAGACTCAATGAAGAAGACAAAATAAGACAATCAGATCAAAGGCAAGCATGCGAAGTGTTTACATGGGATGGGGCATTGATGCGGCTTGGGATATCTGATGTTGGAGTGTCTAGACTAAGGTATGGTTGAGACCATTGGGCGTGATTGGAGGGAAATATGGGTGTATGGATTGGTGCCAAATGGACCACATAGTTGGATGGATTGTCCAGGTCTATCGATATAAGTATCGGTGGTGATATGATGTGTGCGAAGATGAGAGTGGTTCAATGTAAACTAGCAACTTGCAAGGGTCTGTTGGTAAATGGAAGGTCATTTGGGTTTGGACTTAGCAGGATTGTCTTTTGGACTTTCAAGTTGTTTAGTTCTAGGTGATGTGCTTGCAAACAATTCCATATCTACCAGTGCTACACTGTATGGGGGAGTGCTCTACTCACTTAGTACGGAGCCAAAATAAGCAGTAAAAGGAGGGTTTACAAATCTACCATAGAAACCAATTTATCAGGAAGAGGGTTGATGACATTAGCATTTCTTTGAGGCATGGTGGTGGTTGTCAATCTCATGTTTTTCTCCCAGATGTTCTATTCTTGCTTGCTAGCTCTTTGTTTATTATGCTAGTTGTTTGATCTTGTAAGCACTTAGATACTTGTTGATGGTTTGTTTTCTTTATTGTCTTTCTGACCTTCTACTCAAACTTGCACCCAATTTTGTTCTTGCCTTCTCGATTGCTTCTTGATTTCTTTGTATGTCAAGTAGGCTACTTTGTGTATGCCTAGCCTTGTTTTCTTGTCAAGTACCTGCTGTGCCTTTATGGGGGCTAATGGTTGGTTGGTTCTTTCTAACTCAGGGGAATGGTCACTGAGGGAGCTCAGTGGATGAATCTTTTCTTGGCTACCCCCCCCTCTCTCTCTCTCTCTCCCTCTCTCTCTCTGCTTGAACACTCTCTCTCTAACTATTCCCACCACCATCTCCACCCACCAACTTGCAGAGCCTAGCCTAGCCCAACCCAGTCCAAGCTAGCCCAAGCCAACCCAGCCCCCTCCACCACCAACCTTGCTTATCCCTTTCTCTCTCTATCTATTCCCATGTTCCCTTCCTCTCCTCTCCTCTCTCCACACATCTCACATCTTTTTGTTGCTTCTCTCTCTCTCCCCCTTGTCTTACTCCCCCCTCTCTCTCTTTCTCTCTCCTATATCTTTCTCTTTGCTCAGTCTCTCTATCTACCATCCATATTTCTATCCTCCCTCTCCCTCTCTCTATCCTTCTCTTTGCTCTTATCCTCCTCCTCCTCCTCCTCCTCTCTCTCTCTCTCTCTCTCTCTCTCTCTCTCTCTCTCTCTCTCTCTCTCTCTATCTATCTATCTATCTATCTATCTATCTCTCTCTCTCTATATATATATATATATTCTTCTTCTTCTTCTTCTTCTTCTTCTTCTTCTTCTTCTTCTTCTTCTTCTTCTCTCTCTCTCTCTCTCTCTCTCTCTCTCTCCATATCTTTGCTCACTCTCTATATCCTCCTCTCTCTCTCTCTTTATCCATATCTTTGCTCACTCTCTATATCCTCTCTCTCTCTCTCTCTCTCTATCCATATCTTTGCTCACTCTCTATATCCTCCTCTCTCTCTCTCTCTCTCTCTCTCTCTCTCTCTCTCTCTCTCTCTCTCTCTCTCTCTATCCTTCTCTTTGCTCACTCTCTCTATCCATATCTTTGCTCACTCTCTATATCCTCCTCCTCCTCCTCCTCCTCTCTCTCTCTCTCTCTCTCTCTCTCTATCCTTCTCTTTGCTCACTCTCTCTATCCTCCCTCTCTCTCTATCTCCCTTCCTCTCTTCTCCTCTCCACACATCTCACATCTTTATATTGCTTCTCTCTCTCTTTCCCTTGTCTCACTCCCTTGTCTTACTCTCCCCTCTCTCTCTTTTTCTCTCTCCTATATCTTTCCCTTTGCTCACCCTCTCTCTCTACCATCCCTATCTCTATCCTCCCTCTCCCTCTCTCTATCCTTCTCTTTGCTCTTATCCTTCTCTCTCTCTCTCTCTCTCTCTCTCTCTCTCTCTCTCTCTCTCTCTCTCTCTCTCTCTCTATATATATATATATATATATATATATATATATTCTCCTCTGTCTCTCTCTATCCATCTCTTCACTCACTCTCTATAGCATCCTCTCTCTCTTTTTGTCCAAATGCCTTTCCAGTGTGCATTGTACACCATATATTCACTAGGGTGTCTAAGGAGAAGCCACATTGCTTGGCATGTGCTATAGTTGGTTATCCCTTGATACATAGTACCAATGACAATACCTCAGGACAAGAAGGCTATTGGATGCAAGTGGGTGTACAAAATAAAGCACAACTCAGATGAAAGTATTAGCAGGTATAAGGCAAAATTTGTTGCCAAAGGTTATGCTCAAACTTATGGCATAAGAGATTCAACCCCGTTGCCAAGATGGCAGCCGTGAGAGCTGTTATTGCGGTGGCATCAAAAGCATGGGTTTTGCAGTTAGTAAATGGATGTTAAGAATGTGTTCTTGCATGGTGATTTGCAAGAAGAGGTATATATGGATCAGCCACTAGGTTATGAAGATGTGGGTCACCCCCTGATTTTGTATGCAAGTTGTGTAAAGCCTTATATGGCTTGAAACAGAGCATGGCATGATAAGATAGCACAATATCTTATCACTATTGGCTTTCATGTGGCAGATGTTGATCATTCACTCTATGTGCAAAAGAGTGATAGGGGCCTTGTGGTCATCCTCACAATCTATGTGGATGACTTGATTGTTGGGGGTGACAGTGGAGAGGAAGTTGAGAGTGTGAAATGTCTCACTTCCTTGGCATTGAGGTTATTAGGACGACCAAGGGCATATGGCTGTCACACAAAGGCAATATGCATTGGACGTGCTGTCCAAATATGGTATGGCTGGTTGTAAGCCAATTTCAATGCCATTAGATTCAAATGGCAAGTTGAGTGCAGTTTGCGGGTGAGATTTTGGAGAACCCCACTATGTACAGGAAGATAGTGGGTAGGAAGTCACATTTGGATGGTGTGAGGCACACATTACGCTATGTGAAGTCTACAATAGACTATGGTCTCTTTTATGAGGCTACTGGTACAGAGTTGCAGGTGTTTGGATACACCGATGCAGATTGGGCTGGTAGTATTGCAGATAGGAGATCTACTAGTGGATTTATGTTCTCCTTTGGGAGTGGTGCTGTGACATGGAGTAGCAAGAAGCAGCCAAAAGTCACCTTGTGTCGAGTATAGAGGCAGAATATAAGGGTGTTGCGATGACAGCATGTGAGGTAGCTTGGTTGTGCAAGCTACTTGGTGATCTGGGCTGCAGGTTGACAGACAGGTTGTCATCTATTGTGACAATCTTAGCAGTATACAGTTGGCGAGGAACCCAACTTTTCATGCGCAGACCAAACACATAGAGGTGCACTATCACTTCATCAGAGAGAGGGTTTTAGCAGGAGACATTGATCTCATGTATGTTAGCACAGAGGAGTAAGTAGTTGACATTTTCACGAAAGCCTTGGGAGCAGAGAAGCTTCGCCGATTTTGGACTAGGCTTGGAGTCCTAGAGATGGAGTTGAGCTTGAGGGGGAGTGTTGAGATGTCAAGCTCAACATGAGCTGACACTCATGATATGCCTGGGTGATCGTTTCCACCACTTACATCACTAGCATGTTTGGTAGGATGCTGACATGATAGATCTTCACCAGTGATTCTACATCTAGACTACACCAGCTACTAGTCCACCACTGAGTTATGGCATACTTATCTTGCCAGCTCACTCACCTAGCGTGTTCACATTATGGACCGCATGTACATAGTACTTTATTACTTATACTGCATTTCCCTTATCTTTTGATGGAATCCTTTTGTTGTGAAGAAGAAGAAGAACAATTTTCAGCCTCTCATCTTGTGTGTTCTCTTCTAGGGTTTGTGTGTGTGAGTGTGTGCTTGCAAGAGCTCAAACTCTCTTCCTCCCTGCATCTTTTCATACCTTGTGCATGCCATACAAGTTATTTGAAAGTATTCTTTTATCATAGACAACCTAACCTCGTTCATAGCCACCTTATCGGCTAGCCTCGTTACACATCAACACTCAATCTTCTATCCCAAACCATGTGAAAGAGTCGAAGAAAGCATTAAAATAAGAGTCAAAGAAAGTGGTGTGTTGGAGTTTTCATCAAAAGGAGCTTCTACACAGGCACACCTGTAGCCCAATGCATATGCATGACAACTGCAATATACACATGGGCTCTACATTTTGTAGACACATCCAGTAGGAATAGGCACCAACAATCTCAGGCACTTGCTCTAAGCCTCATTGTCCATAGTCATTCCGATACATTTCTGGATGAGGGGACCATGGTGGGCACATGCCTGTCACGACCCATCACCTAGACCCTCCTCAAATCAACAAGAACATTTTGTGATCTCTTCTTCGGCCACACTAATTATTGATCCAAATAGCCTCTACCCTAAGTGCTCGCTAATGCCATAACGCCAAATAGCATCTATCCCAAGTGCTCGCTAATGCCATAATGCCAAATCAACCAAGCAAGTAAGGTTGCCCAGCTCCATTGAAGCTATGGGCAAAGTACACTTCTATGCATCAGCATCTCCGGACCTTGACTCCCGAAGAAAAGGGATGTCAAGTAAATGTCAAGGAAAGTAGTAATATAGCACCCTAGCACGAGTGACATAGGATATGCCTGCATCTAAAGCACAAATACACACCCACAAGGCATAGCGAACACAAAGAAAACAACTCTTTTTTTGGGGTGGAGGGAAGCATCAACCCAACCATAGGCCCAACAACTCTAGACCCACCCTAAGTATACGAAGAGTTAAGTCGATGGATACCTCTAAAGTATAGAGCATCTTGCTCCTAGATTACTACTATTAGTCACATCATCCCATACCACATTCAAAACCACCGAGGGGTTTTGCAATCTTGTGTCAACCTTATGGGCTACACTCTAGACCTAACACATAATGCAATACTCAATTGTCTATAGGATAACCGTGCCATCACCTACCTTTTTCCCACATTTGCCCCTTGACCACTTATGATCGTATAAATTTTAGGTGTATCAATAATTATAACCAATTTAACTAGATTCACACATTTGAAAATGTAAATTATAAAAGCTTGAGGTGTATAAAGTGGCTACTTCAATTTTATGGCAATGAAAGGTAAATTTTGTATCACAATTTTGGCCAATCTAGGAAAGGCATATCAACTATATTTTTCTAGATTTCGAATATATATGTGGATGGCTTGTGCCCTTAAATTGGGTTGGCTTGTGCCCTTAAATTGGGGAGGACACTCTTTTGAAAGAGAGCTTGAGGGAGGGACGGAGGCGGTGGAGGGTGTGGGCACACAAGGCCTAAGGAAAGCTATTTTAATGAATCAGAATGGTAAGGGAAATGACATAAATTGGCTAGGTACATCTTGCATGTTGGGATGATGTCTTTTCTTGAATTTTTCATACTTAAATAGGAGTCTCATATTTTGCAATTGAAGAAAGAAAAAAGAGCCATGTAAAAGATCATATCAGATGCAACGACAGGTTCTGAAATTAGGAAACTAGCACCATTAAGACATGGAAAGGTTTTGATAGCAGCAATGTTCCATAAACTCAATCATTTGATGTGCCTTCAATGCCTGCATACAAACAAGGTGCAAATATTTTGAGCTAAGTTTAACTAGGCACAAACATTTTCCTAAGGTTGAGCACAAACTCTATCACTTTCTCTGGGTCTGGGAAACACGGTGCACAAGGCGATTCGCGCATTGCTTGTAACCAAGCATTCAGCCGAGGAAACTTGTCCTCGAATGGGTACTTGAAGTCTCCAATGATCTCATGGGCTGGGAACCATGGCACCATTGGACCCAAAACAACATCCACCATGCCCACATGATCTCCTCCAAAAAAAGGAGGCTCCTTGGGAACAGTGCCAAGTACTCCCTCTAGAGTTGAAAGGCACTCCATAGTCTCTTCCACAGCTGCCTTCTGCGCCTCGCCTTTTGTTTGGAGAACTGTTCTTAGGGCACTATAAAGCTGCAAGTCAGAGGAGAATGTTAACTTGATTGCAATGAAAGTCTTCCCCTTGATTGCTACCAGCAATGCATGAGTATTTTCATGTGGACTTCTTATGAGTTCAAACATTCCATGTAAAGGCAAGCTTCTATGAGCCGACACATATCTTCATATATGCAGATGTAGATAGCACATGCACACGCATAATATGCACCTCCATGCAGACAGATCTACATGTACATATAGATATATGTATACGCGCAGAAGGTACATGCATGCAGACAAGGTGAATTGGTACCCGACATCACCCATCTAAAGAAAATGGAGTAGCATGCCACATGCATCATGATATCATATGGGGGAGATACATGCATACATGCATGCACATGGTTGGACACGAGCACGAATTTTATTGGTCTGGCATATAGAAATGGTATGTACACCACATAAACAGATATATGTAAGTATGTGCTAGACATTTACATACATGTATATGCTAGATACATACAATTGTCAAATGCATTATGATATGATAAGGATACTCTTGTGCATATGTATTCATGTTAAAGATGGGGAATACCTTCTTGTCAACATAGTCTGCCCAGAACCTAGCAATGGCTCTGTCATAGGGGTCTTTGGGCAGAAGGTCTTTGCCATCAGGAGAAGGCCAAACGGAGTCCACGTATTCGATGATGAGAAAAGAGTCCGGGAGGGGCTTGCCATTGTGGATGAGCACAGGGATCTGCTTGTAGATAGGATTGGACTCAACCAGGAGCTTGCTTTTCTGGTACCAATGGTCCACCTCCAGCAGCCTCTCATACTGTACCCCCTTTGCAGCAAGGGCAAACTCGGTGCGCAGCCCATATGGGCTGGCCCAAGCTGTAATTAGCTTAACATCATCAGCAGCAGAAGAAGCCATGGTAGAAATGAAGCGTACAAAACAAGTGTGTTCTTTGAACGGTGCTGCCAATGTAGGCTAAGTTAAGCCCACGTGGTCAACTACAGCCGCGAAGCTGCTTTGGTTGCGTAACGCCCGCGGGCTCCATGACGATTTTGATCCTCCTCCTCCTCCTCCTCATGATTTATTTGTGCCTCCAACTCTGTTCACACCCGAGGTACTGGGACGTGGACACTAAGTTATATTTGTGAATGCCCCCGATTGTGAACAAGTGTGAAGACGAACATGGATTGTGAAGAGAATTCTGACGTATGCTTCCTCTCTTACAATTTTCCGCAATAGACATTGTTTACAAAGAACGTTGAGCTCCTAAACAATGTCACCGACTTTCCCTAGGATGTTAAGAAATTTGCCGCTGGTGTCATAAGCTATATATCATTCTTCCATATAACTAAGAAATTAGAGAGATTGTGCATAGAAAATATCTATTAGATAGTGTTATATTGTATTCTATGTTATATATAAATATATATATATATATATATAGTTCTATAATAAATATGCATATTTAATATAAAATAAATTAATATTCATATATATATATATACTTATTATAAATCTGCTATATAAGAAATAAATAATTATGTTTATATGTATATTTATGTGTGTGTGTATATATATACACACACAAAAATATAAACTTATAAGTTTATATTTATGATATATTTTGTATTTTATAATTAAATATTTATGAAAATATGTATATATATTTGTTATATTCTCTCTCTCCCTCTCTCTCTCTCTCTCTCTCTCTCTCCCCGCTATAGATATATACACAATATACTCTTTACAACTATCTATCTATATATGTATGTATGTATGTATGTATTTACATATATTTGCACACACACATATATATACATACATACGTCTATATCATATTATATTATATAGAGAGTATAATGTATATATATCTATCTAGGAGAGAGAGAGAGAGAGATAGAATATTGCAATACACACACACACACATAAATACATGTATATATTGAAAGAGAGAATATATATATATATATATATATGATTATTTAATTTTTTTTAAAAATCAACATATTTATCATAATAAAACACACACACGCACAAATACACAAACATATTATATATATATATATATATATATATATATATATATATATATATATATATCGTATAGTTATATACACATTATACTATATGTGTGTGTGTGTGTGTGTGTATTATACACATACATACACACACGTATATGAATGTGTGTGTGCATATGTGAATGTATATGTGTGTGTGCGGGCATGTGAATTTTTTTATGTGAGCATTTTTGTGTATATGTGTGTGCACGTGCACACACATATGTGTGTGAGAGTGTGTAAATGTATACGTGCAAATGTGTGTGCGCATGTGCATCTATGTTTACATGTGTGCATGCATGTGTGCCTATCGATGTGTGTGCACATGTATATGTGAATGTATATGTGTGTGTGCGGGCATGTGATTTTTTTAATGTGAGAATTTTTGTGTTTATGTGTGTGCACGTGCACACATATATATGTGTACATTTATCTAGGAGAGAGAGAGAGAGGGAGAGAGAGTATTAAATTATTATGAAAATAAGCATATTTAATATAATAAAACACACATACACCCACACACGTGCACACACACATATATATATTATAGATATATATGTATTTAAATAATAAACATACAAAGTATGTGTGTGTGTGTGTGCGTGTGTGTGTATTTATATATTCTCTCTCTCTCTCTCTCTCTCTCTCTCTCTCTCTCTCCGCTATAGATATATACACAATATACTCTTTACATAATCTATATATATATATATATATATATATATATATATATGTATGTATGTATGTATGTATGTATATATATATATATATATATATATATATATATATATGTATATGTATGTATGTATGTATGTATATGTATATATATGTATGTATGTATTTACATACATTTGCACACACACACAAGCACAAACACAAACACATTATCATATTATATTATATAGAGAGTATAATGTATATATATCTATCTAGGAGAGAGAGAGAGAGAGAGAGAGAATATTGCAACACACACACACATACACAAACACATTATATATATATATATATATGTGTGTGTGTGTGTGTGTGTGTGTGTGTGTGTGTGTGTGTGTATGTATGTATGTATGTATATGTATATATGTATGTATGTATGTATGTGTTGAAATTTGAGCAAAATGATGAGCTATGGTGGATCAAACACTAGAATCAACATGATTAACAAAGTGATTAAGAAATAATTAAGACGTAATTAGTAAATAATTAACAGATAGATTAATGTAGGCATGGATACTCAAAAACCAGCAAATTCTCATTAGGGCTATGCCTCAATTTATAGTGTTTACATCAAGCATCAAATCCCCTTGATTTCTCCATGATTCACTCCCTGAATATCTCCACCTTTTGCCTGATTCTCTCCACCTCTTCTCTTTTCCCTGATTATCTCCCAGAATAACTCCACACTCCTAAATTCTCTCATGCTACCCATTATTCTCTCCCAGTAGATTCTCCTAACCTTTTCACAGGTTCTTTCACAATTACATCTCCTCTTTTACAGCCTCTATCCAAGAGCTTGTTCCCACACACACCCTATTCACTTGTATATTTCAACACCTCCCCTCAAGTGAATAATCCTAGTACACCTAGACCCTATACCAAGTTTGCCTCCCCTTACTTGGTAGTCCGCGACCAGTGTCTACTCCTCCCCTCAAGTTATCTCAGCACACCTGGACCCTATATCAAGTTTCTTTCTTACTTGACAGTCCGTGACCAGTGTTTCAAGTCCCTAAACTCCATAGTCCTTGACACTCTCTCTCTCTATGTGTCCAAGGCTACTATAAGTGCCCACGACCTTGACTAAAGTGCTCACACATACATCTACCACGTGGCCTACATCATCGGTGGCTCAGAGGTGGTTTTACTTTATTGGGGCAGGTTACATTGGGTTGTGGGGTCTCTCTCTCTCTCTCTCTCAGAGATTTTCACATGGCTCCTCACTCTTTGGAGCCTCACATCTTCTCTTCTCTTCAGTCTTCTTGTCGTGGCAGCATCTCTCCACGTGTCTGTCTCTTCTTTCAGTCTTCTCGGGGTAGCTTCTCTTCTTGTGGCAGCTTCTCTTCTCGTGTCCATGTCTTCCTTCAGGTCTTCTTCTCGGTGTGGATCCTCTTCTTGGGAAGAGATATTCTTCTGCTTCCATGGCTGGGGCCATGAGCTCGTCCGTCAGGTCTTTTTGCTCCATGTGAGCAACATGTTTCAATGTTTTGCTGACAGTTCCTTTGGGCTTTTTATGTTTATTTTGTATCATTATGCAATGCAAACCCAAATTTATGCGGGAGGTCTTACCTCTTGCCTTAATCTGGACAAGGGCAGTGTCTGTTCCCATTTTTATACTGATAAAATGTGCCCAATACATAATGCGTATAGCATTCATTCTCATGCACATTCCAAATGCAATTCTGGCTGTGAATAATCTTGAATTTGAGTGAGATTTATAGGCATTAACCAAGGGTTGAATGCAAAATGATGATTTTCACAATTTTATCAGCACAATTTTCCCAGAAATTACACTAAATTAAGGGTAACCAATTTGTACGGGATGGTTGGAGTGTCAAACCAACTCCGATTTGAAATCTGAAGTTATAGGGATCTGTATCAGATACCTAATGGTTAATTTGAACCCTCAATTGCACCAAAGTACAGTGATTAGCACTGATTAATCACTGATTAGCAAATTAATGCTCTGGTTTGTGTGCAGAAAACAGAGTATGCGGGGAGCTCAGATCTGGTGCCTTCCACTTCAAATGAGCTCAAATGCTTTCAAAGGCATCAATAGCAATGAGTCTAGTAGAGGATTAAGCCAAGAAACACAAGATTTGACCAAATAATGAAAGCTTAATCTCTGTTTTACCAAAGTCACCTGCAGATTTGATGAAGAGCTTGGATCTCTCTGTAGACTTGATGAAATTGATTTCTGTCTTCACCAGCTTGTAGAGCATGCTTGATTACCCCTTGTGCTAAAGGGAATTGAAGTAATTTGTTTGGAGCAAGTAGCAATGGCAAAAATACCTCAGAAAAACGGCGCCTGCAGAAACGACGAATTCTCCCAAACGCGCTGGCGGTTTGCTACGTTTTTTGCATAGGCTTGAAGAGCTTAGGGTTGGCTATTATGTGCTAGAAGGGCTTGCCCTAATTGTGAGTGTGCTAGATGCTAGAGACCCTCCACTGGCTGGGGGTGAAGGGGAAGATGAAAAACTCACTAAAAACTGATTTTTTTGCTAATTACCTACTAATCCTGATTAATTCACTAATGGGCTCATAAATCTGGTTGATTCTAGGCATGGCTCTGATACCATGTTGAAATTTGAGCAAAATGATGAGCTATGGTGGATCAAACACTAGAATCAACATGATTAACAAAGTGATTAAGAAATAATTAAGACGTAATTAGTGAATAATTAACAGATAGATTAATGTAGGCATGGATACTCAAAAACCAGCAAATTCTCATTAGGGCTATGCCTCAATTTATAGTGTTTACATCAAGCATCAAATCCCCTTGATTTCTCCATGATTCACTCCCTGAATATCTCCACCTTTTGCCTGATTCTCTCCACCTCTTCTCTTTTCCCTGATTATCTCCCAGAATAACTCCACACTCCTAAATTCTCTCATGCTACCCATTATTCTCTCCCAGTAGATTCTCCTAACCTTTTCACAGGTTCTTTCACAATTACATCTCCTCTTTTACAGCATCTATCCAAGAGCTTGTTCCCACACACACCCTATTCACTTGTATATTTCAACAGTATGTATATATGTATGTATGTATGTATGTATGTATGTATGTATGTATATATATATATATATATATATATATATATATATATATATATATATATCGTATAGTTATATACACATTATACTCTTTATATAATATATATATGCATATTACACACACACACACATATGAATGTGTGTGTGAATATGTGAATGTATATGTGTGTGTGCGGGCATGTGAAATTTTTTATGTGAGCATTTTTGTGTATATGTGTGTGCACGTGCGTGCACACGCATATGTGTGTGAGAGTGTGTGCATGTATGAAAGATCCCTGCCTCTCCGAGCAACGAATTCTAGGGTGCTAGCAGAGCGGAAGTAGCACTTCTTGCGCAAGGCAGAACCTCTCACTTGGGGCCTCGCCCACGGATATCCGGACAAGAGACTAATCCCTCGGTTCTTCCAAAACCGAACTCGAAAAAATAGCATTTGACACGGTGCCACGAGAGAGACTCTTCCAGCGCCTCTAGTCATTGGGGATCCCATCAGAGATGGTTTGGGGCATCTATGCTTTATATGAGCATGTCCTCGGGCGCATACGATGCCCCGGGGGGCTATCTGATGTTATTGCTAGCACCATAGGTGTGAAGCAAGGATGCCCAGCCCACTCTCTCCTACACTGTTTCGGTTGTACATCGATGAGGTGGCTGACTTCATTGTTCACGGTGGTGGGGACGAGGTAGACATCTGAGGTACCACAGTCCACATTATGCTATATGCAGATGATATTATTTTGGTCTCTGAGTCGCGGATGGGACTACAGCATCATCTCCATGCACTTGATGACTTCTGCACACAAAGGGGATCGAACCCATAAGTCACATGGTCAGATCAAGGAAGAGACAGAGACTTGCACTTGGATCATAGAGACCAGCGCTTTTTTCCTCATCAAGAGGCACAGCCGTTGATTCTTTTCCATAAAACAAAGACTATCCGGGATTTACTCATCTATCGTAACATAACAGAATTGAGTCTCATTTTAGGGATCCATCAGTCCAGCCTAACCCCATCCAATCCCATGGGTTAGCCAACCGCCCAACCACTGTAGTGATAGAATCTATTTAGGAATTTAGTTATGTTTTGCCCCGGGTACCAGGGAAAAGGGCTCCCAGGCCCCCTTGCCGGCGCTTCAAGCAAACTTCAAGATAGTCACACCACTTACACACCCAATATGAAATTGCTTGTCACAGATTCAGCTGTCTTTAAAACAATCTTTTAATGAAACCATAGTATCACTGATCATAATCCTCCAAAATATCCAGCTTGAATTCCAATTTCCAAAACAATCATTCCATCATCGATGTACCTATGGCATCATTGGCAACCAAAACACTCATCACCACCTGTTCACTCAGGAGCCTTTTCAATAGTTCCTAGCTCATAGTACCTGGCAATATAATCACATAAGAAAATCCAAATGGACTCTCCATTGAAGATCAGCAACATCAACCAACAGATCCATATAAAAGAGCCATGGACTCATCCCTTGAGGACTAGCAAGGACAATCAACCAGATCCATGTCCAAGTTCAGAAATCAACTCTAACTCCTTGTTCCATTTTCTTTCTCGACGCACACGTGGGTATCTTCGGCGACCCAGAGCCCGGCATGGTATGGTCAGCAACCTCTAGTTTCCTTCGCAGGTCACCTAGATCTTCACTCATAGGCCATTTCTTCGGTCCCTCATCCACCATACCGGAAGCTCAATATTTAAATCGAACCGAGGCTGGTCAAGACCTCGGCGACCTTGCTACTCGAGACGTCCTCCGTTGATTCTCCGTCAGCTGTTGTGCAACTTTATCACTTAGGTCTCCACGACCTCATTCACAAGATGGTCAAAATGCTTCCCTAGCATTCTTGACATAAAACAGTCATTTAAAAACAGGTCATAAATACAGTCTATAACGAACTCTCATCTTTCCACATTGTTCCACATCATTTCTCGTTATTCCACATTCTTCTACATCAATTCACATTGCTTATTCCACATCCAGTCATATGTATTCCCATCGTCTTCATCCATTCTCATCCAATCATATCATATTACATCTCATCACATTGAATTACATCTATTTAGATCCTCATCACATCACGTCACATTGAATTACATCTATTTAGATCTCATCACATTGAATTACATCTATTTAGATCCTCATCACATCACATCACGTCACATCCATCCTCATCACATCTCATCCATTCACATCTACCCATATCCACATCACATCACATCACTTCCATTCACATCACATCTCATCCATTCACATCTACCCCGATCCACATCACATCACATCACATCCGTTCACCTTACATCTCATCCATTCACATCTATCTAGATCCACATCACACCACATCACATCTATCCACATCACATCTCATCCATTCACATCTACCTAGATCCACATTCATCCACCTTACATCTCATCCATCCATTCACATTACATCACATCCATTCAAATATCATCACATCACATTCACATTACATCACATCCATTCAGATATCATCACATCCATCCATTCACATTACATCACATCCATTCAGATATCATCACATCACATTCACATTACATCACATCCATTCAGATATCATCACATCACATTCACATCTTATCGCATCCATTAACATCTCATCACACCCATTCACATACATCACATCCATTCACATTCATCACAACCATTCACATACATCACATTCATTGCATCCTCATCACATCGATGCATTCCATCCACATCTATCCTTATCACATCACATTCATTCCATCCATATTACATCACATTCATTCCATTCACATTACATCATGTCCACATCTATCCACATCACATCTCATTCATTCCATCTACATTACATCACATCACATCCACATCTATCCATATCTCATCACATCCATTCATATCTCATCACATTCATCCACATCCATCTATTCATTTACATTCATATCTATCCACATCCATCCATTCATTCACATTCACATCTATCCACATCCATCCATTCATTCACATGTACATCTATCACTTCACATCTCATTCTCATCCATTTACATCACATCCACCCCCATTCACACATCATCACATCTCATTCATATCTCATTTACATCACATCCACCCCCATTCACATATCATCACATCTCATCACATTCACATCCACATCCATTTACATCACATCACATCTCATCCACATCTCATCACATCCACTCACATCTCCTCGCATCACATTCACATCTTATCACATTCACATCCGCATCCATTTACATCACATCACATCTCATCACATCCACTCACATCTCATCACATTTACATCTTATCACATCACATCTCATCACATTCACATCTTATCACATTCACATCCACATCCATTTACATCACATCGCATCTCATCCACATCTCATCACATCCACTCACATCTCATCACATTCACATCTTATCACATTTACATCCACATCCATTTACATCACATCACATCTCATTCATTTACATCACATCCATTTACATCACATCACATCTCATTCATTTACATATTGTATTTTCATTCTTTAAGCTTCATTAATGAGAACTAATTCTAAACTTTCGTTTACTCATTGGATCCTCCCATATTTCCCAATAAAAATAATAATACTCAAAATTCCACTTTTGATAAATACTCATAATTTGAATTATGCCAAAAATTTCTCTTTTACCCTTCCTCTTTTTGCATAAAATAAAATTACCAAAAATTCCTCTTTTACCATTTAATTACTTGGATCTCAATATCATGGGAATTCCTCTTTTTGTATAAAAATAAATTTACCAAAATTTACTCTTTTCTCATAATCAATTAATTATGCATAATTACAAAAAACTTATTTCTCATGAATATGATGAAAATCATTCTTTTTGCATAGGATGTCTAATGAAAATCATTCTTTTTGCATAGGATGTCTAATCCTAGAATATGGTGGGAAGTCCTCTTTTAGCATTATGCATAAAAATAAGATATGTATTATTTTCTAAAAATTTTGCCATAGCTTCACTGCTATTACTGATAATTCTCAATTTTTTTTCTAAAGAATAAAATCTTGTAATGAAAATATGATAGTAGTTCCTCTTTTATGCTTAAAATCAAACTATGAATTTAAATCATAATTTTAACCATAATCATAAACTTAATTATAATTATCCCACTAGATTAAGCTAGTTCCATTATTTCTCTTTTCCCAAATTGATAAGATAATCTATTTCTCATTTAGAATCATTCAAAGTAGTTTTTAACTACTTATAAATAATCTAAAAGAAATAACCATTATTTTGTTAACACAAAATCTTAAAAATATCATTTTCTTAATCTCTAGCTTATCAAGCCTAAAGCTTAGCTTTGAATTAAGAGACTATCATTGAGAAGCATCCTTTTTCAAGGGATTTAGCCATAAAGATGGCTATTCTTTTAGAGAGAGAGAGATTTATTGAAAGAAAGCATTACAAATAAGCATAAAGATTAACTTTCTCTTAATTGAGCATTAAGACTTTAAGGGAAAGATTGATTTGAATTAAAACAATTATTTAGAAAGCTTCTCAAGCTTGAGAGGGGTTGAGAAGAAGAAAGTCATTGAGATAAATTGGAAAAAACCATAAAATTGATTTTATCTCCAAGTTTAGCTTGATTCTCAAGCTCCCAAGAGAGAGAAAAATTGAAGGGATAATAGAAAATATGATTATTTTAATATAATATTGGCATGGTATAGCTCCAATATTTTTTTACAAATGACTGAGGGTCTATTTATAGGTGAGGGAGGCCACTAACCAAGTCCAACTGGGTTCTAGAATTTTCCAGGTTTAGTTTGACTCAATTTGGATAAGATTTAAACCAGTTTGGCTCCCTTTTTGATTTGGTTTGATCCATGAGAGAGGAGAGATAAAAATATCACAATTTTTTTGAATTAAAAACCCTTCCACACGTGAAAAAGGTGCCTACCTTAAGAGTCCCCCTCTCCTTACCAAGGTGTCAAAAATGCATCATTATTCCAAAATATCTCATTTTTTTAGTAATATCTCATAATTTGTAGCTAGTAAACCTTGTACTTGTTGAAATATACAAGTGAATAGGGTGTGTGTGGGAACAAGCCCTTGGTTAGAGGCTGTAAAAGAGAAGATATAAATGTGAAAGAACCTGTGAAAAGGTGAGAAGAATCTACTGGGAGAGAATAATGGGTAGCATGAGGGAATTTAGGAGTGTGGAGATATTCTGGGAGATATTTAGGGAAAAGAGAAGAGGTGGAGAGAATCAGGCAAGAGGTGGAGATATTCTGGGAGTAAATCATGGAGAAATCAATGGGATTAGATGCTTGATGTAAACTCTATAAATTGAGGCATTGCCCTAATAAGAATTTGCTGGTTTTTGAGTATCCATGCCTACATTAATCTATTTGCTAATTATTCACTAATTACATCTTAATCACTTGCTAATCACTTTATTAATGATGTTGATTCTAGTGTTTGATCCACCATAGCTCATCATTATGCTCAAATTTTAACATGGTATCAGAGCCATGCCTAGAATCAATTAGGTTTATGAGCCCATTAGTTAATTAATTAAGATTAGTAGATAATTAGCAAAAAAATCAAATTTTTAGTGCAAAGAGAATGGAGGACTCCATTCTCTTTGCACACATAACATTAGGCTAAGCCCTTTTAGGTACTTATAGTTGACTCATAGGGCTACACACAACTCAAATCTTGTGGCCCAATTCAGCGCAGAACGCCCGCGGGAGCTCAATTACTGGGCGTCGTTTTTCTGAAGGGAATTGAAGATTTCTTCAAGCTCAGTTCAAATGTTTCTAATTCCTCCTAGCCCAAGGTGTATTCAAGCATGCTCTACAAGCTGGTGAAGACAGAATTGAGTTTCATCAAGTCTACATTGAGATCCAAGCTCTTCATCAAATCTGCAGGTGACTTTGGTAAAACAGAGATTAAGCTTTCAATATTTCATCAAATCTTGTGTTTCTTGGCTTAATCCTCTACTAGACTCATTGCTATTGATGCCTTTGAAAGCATTTGAGCTCATTTGAAGTGGAAGGCACCAGATCTGGACTCCCCGCATACTCTGTTTTTTGTAGACAAAACAGAGCATTAATTTACTAATCAGTGATTAATCAATGCTAATCACTATATTTTGGTGCAATTGAGGGTTCAAATTAACCATTAGGTATCTGATACAGATCCCTAAAGCTTCAGATTGCAAATCGGAGTTGGTTTGATACTCCAACCATCTCGTACAAATTGGTTACCCTTAATTTAATGTATTTTCTGGTGATTTTATGCTGATAAAATTGTTGTAATCATCTATTAAACACCAGATTGAGTTGTAAAAGGGTAGACACTGCCCTTGAATCTTGAAATTGGATCAAGAGGTAAGACCCCCTTCACATCACCATGAGTTCAGCACAGGAAATAGCCAAATTTAATGGGGAACAGTTCTATACATGGCAGACAAAAACCATGTATTTGCTGATGAGAAAAAATCTGTGGTGGGGATTAGTTGAAGGGAGAGATGAATGCCCAGAGAGAGGGAAAAATGAGTGGAAGAGTAGGAATGAAAAAGCATTGGGACTTATTGCACTCAGTTTAAATGATGAAATCATTCATCATATCACAGGGATACAATGGGCAAAAGATGCATGGGATGAACTCAATAAATTATTTGGTACACAAGCAAAAAATTCAAAGATAAATCTGTTAATGCAATTCTACAAATTGGACATGAAGGAAAGTGAACCTTTAATCACACACTTGAACAAATATAAAAGCATTAAGCAACAGCTGGCAGCTCTATTGGCAAAAGGTAGAAGATGATGAAGCATTAGCTGTACTTTTGAAGAGTGTGGACAAAGGAGATTATGAAAACATTGTAGCAACACTAAAGAATGTACCTGAATTAAAGATACACGAGATAGAAGCAGCTCTACTAGAGCAAGAGAGCAGAGGCAAAGAGAAGAAAGGGCTTGACTCAACAGCAGGAGAGGAAAAAGCATTCTTCACCTGAGGAGGATTCTCTCGAGGACGAGGACGAGGAAGAGGCAGAGTAGGAGGGAGGACCTTCACTTGCCACAAATGTGGAAAGCCAGGACACATGGCGAGAGACTGCTACAGCAAACCCAGTGAAGAAGGAACGACATCGGCAAACTTCATGGAGGCTCCAAGGGAAGTGGAGTCGGATCATATTTTCTAAGAGAGAGAGAGAGAGACCCCACAACCCAATGTAACCTGCCCCAATAAAGTAAAATCACCTCTGAGCCACCGATGATGTAGGCCACGTGGTAGATGTATGTGTGAGCACTTTAGTCAAGGTCACGGGCACTTATAGTAGCCTTGGACATATAGAGAGAGAGAGTGTCAAGGACTATGGAGTTTAGGGACTTGAGGCACTGGTCGCGGGCTATCAAGTAAGAGGGAAACTTGGTATAGGGTCTAGGTGTGCTAGGATTATTCACTTGAGGGGAGGTGTTAAAATATACAAGTGAATAGGGTGTGTGCGGGAACAAGCCCTTGGTTAGAGGCTGTAAAAGAGAAGATGTAAATGTGAAA